>NC_069499.1:919527137-919797137 GCF_027579735.1 Bombina bombina
TTAGAAATGTGTCATACCTCAAGCAGCAAAAGTCTGCTCACTGTTTCCCCCAACTGAAGTTAATTCCTCTCAACAGTCCTGTGTGGAAACAGCCATCGATTTTAGTAACGGTTGCTAAAATCATTTTCCTCTTACAAACAGAAATCTTCATCTCTTTTCTGTTTCAGAGTAAATAGTACATACCAGCACTATTTTAAAATAACAAACTCTTGATTGAAGAATAAAAACTACATTTAAACACCAAAAAACTCTAAGCCATCTCCGTGGAGATGTTGCCTGTACAACGGCAAAGAGAATGACTGGGGAAGGCGGAGCCTAGGAGGGATCATGTGACCAGCTTTGCTGGGCTCTTTGCCATTTCCTGTTGGGGAAGAGAATATCCCACAAGTAAGGATGACGCCGTGGACCGGACACACCTATGTTGGAGAAATATTAATATTTCACATTCCAATGTTCTTCACATAGCAGAATATGTCTTATTTATTTATAAACACCTATTTCTACATATATCTTTTGGTATTTTGATACTATATATATATATATATATATATATATATATATATATATATATATATATATATATATATATATATATATATATATATATATACACACACACACACACACACTGTATATATGTAGGTATAGATATTTACAGATATATAGGAATATATATTTATAATATATATAGAACATATTCTATGTGCAGAACAATGGAATGTTAAATATTTAAAGTAAATACATAGTATAACACTTTATTAAAAATGAATATTGCATAAATATGCTTTTTCATGTTTTCATCAGTGCACTTATATATGTCTATATGTGTGTACATATGTATTTGTGTGTTTATATGTGTAAATATGCCTGTAAATACATAAATACCTATGTACACATATAATATATATACAATTACAAATGTTTAGGCATTCTCATGTTTATTTCTTTTGTTTGTATTGGTACGACACAAAAAAGGGTAGAAAAAAAAGCCAAATCTGACACATTCCATGCAAAACTACAAAAATGGACTGAACAAAATTATTGGCACCTTCAATTTAATATTTGGTAGCACATCCCTTGGAAAAAATAACTTAAATCAATTGCTTCCTGTAACCATCAATGAGTTTTTTACACCTCTCTACTGGAATTTTGGACTACTCTTTTTTTTGCCTACTGCTCCAGGTCTCTCTAGGGGCGTATTTAGGTTTTGTGCTGCCCTAGGCACTTAGAACCCCCCCTGGATTTAGGTCATTTTTGGCCACATCATTTTTTGGTTAGGGAATTGTGACTTCCTTTTTTTTTTTATTAAAAATTAATTAATAGCAATTAGCAAATGAATCATATGATAAACATTTAAATCAATCAATGTCATTCTGTTACTTCATGTTGTCTGACTTACATTTTTATTTTTGTCAGCTCAGCTTGCTGCATATTCCACCCTCTGTGTCTTTTTGTCAGAAAAAAAGCAGGGCACAAGAAATTAAATCAAGAATAACTTAATATCATATATACACATACACTCATACAGGGCTGTTTGGAACAAAGTAAGGAGGGATGGGATGATGGGATCAGATAATCAGGGATAGCAATGGTATTGGCATGGGATTATGGGAATCTTTAAATAAAGCAGGCTCTAAAGAAGCAGCCACTAGCACAGAATTGCAGATTTGATTATTGCAATTATTAATAGATAATATTTAACCAGGCAGCAGCATATTCTAGATCATCAACCAATCCTTGAAAGTACCATCCATACACATAAATACACTCATACAGGGCTGTTTGGAACAAAGTAAGGAGGGATGGGATCAGATCATTAGGGATAGCAATGGTATTCTGGGAATCTTTAAATAAAGCAGACTCTAAAGAAGCAGCTACTAGCACAGAGTTGCAGATTTGATTATTGCAATTATTAATAGATAATATTTAAGCAGGCAGCATATTCTAGATCAGACATCAACCAATCCTTGAAAGTACCATCCATTGCTAGTTGTTTTATTTACATGATTAGATCATCATTATGTACAGACTCAGTACACTACACTAAATTATCATTTTCAAGACTCGCAGCAAGACACAAATAATTTAAACAAGAAAAAAATAAAATCCTTTTACTTTCCCTTCCACTATGCTATGACTGACTGTCCAGGCCCCACAGCCCATATTATTCCATTATGATATGAATATGATGCCTGTGTGGCTGTGTGTGCCGCCTTCAAAATCTCACCACTCACTGTCACCAGGCAGTGCCCACTGCCCGCCCCAGGGTCACATTTTTTCAAAATTCAAAGTAGTAAGTAAGTACACAAAATGTAAGTCTTAGTCACACAATGAAATTATTAATTATCACACATCGTGATCTTAGTTAGCTATATAGACTCTAGAGCCAAGCGGCGCAATGACTCCAATAAAAACAAAAAATACCTTTCCATTTTTGAACTGCGTCGTGAGTCGTGACCGGCGTCTGTGTCTGCAAATTCTGCAGTCAGCTATGTCCGACCAGTCCTCTGTCACTCTCTCTCAGTCTCAGCCAAGGCTCTGACTGCTGTGTGTGTAAGTCGACGTTGTCTGGTCTCACCGTCTCTGAGCTCTAGTCTCACATGATCTGTCACTCACTGACTGTGACTTACTTACAGTACCGCTGGGGTCATGGGAAGTCCAATGCCTGCCTGCTCACAGTGCTCAGCGATCACGTGTGTGCACGTGTGTTGCTCCCTCCAGTGCGGGCGGTGTGTGAGCTGATAGGAAGGCGGGCGGAAGTAGTAAAACATCACGTGACGTCAGCAAAAGCCGGGTCATGTGACCGCCGCACAGTAAATTCTTTTTTAATAAAATAATAAATAACGCCAACCTTGCCAACATAGTGCCAGTGCCGCCCCCTTAAATCTGCCACAATAGGCACCGGCCTTGTTGGCCTCTGCATAAATACACCCCTGGGTCTCTCAAATTGGAAGGGTTCCTTTTCCCAACTGCTGTTTTAAAATCTCTCCACAGGTGCTCTATGGGACTGAGATCTGGACTCATTGCTGGCCAGTTCAGTACTCTCCAGCACTTTGTCTTAAAACCATTTCTGGTGCTTTTTGACGTGTGCTTTGGGTCATTGTCCTGCTGTAAGGACCCATGACCTCTGATAGAGACCCAACTTTCTGACACTGGGCCCTACATTGCACCACAGAATTCTTTGGTAGTCTTCAGATTTCATAATGCCATGCAGACAGTCAAGACATCCAGTGCCTGAAGCAGCAAAGCAACCCCAAATCATCAGTGAACCTCCATCATGTTTGACTGTAGGGACTGTATTATTTTCTTTAAAAGACTCATTTCTTTTTCTGAAAACAGTAGAATGATGGGCTTTACCAAAAAGCTGTAATTTTGTTTTGTCTGTCCAAAGCACATTCTCCCAAAAGGATTTTGGATTCCTCGGGTAAGTTTTGACAAACTCCAATCTGGCTTTTTTATGTTTCTGTGTCAGCAGTGGGGTCCTCCTGGATCTCCTACCATACCGTCCCTTTTCATTCAGATGGCGACATATAGTGCGAGCTGACACATTTATACCCTGTGCCTGAAGGTCAGCTTGAATTTGTCTGGAAGTTGATCAAGGTTCTTTATCCAGCATTCGAATAATCTTTTGTTGCAATCTTTGATCAATTTTTCTCTTTCGTCCATGTCCAGGGAGATTAGCTAAAGTGCCATGGGCTGTAGACTTCTTGACAATGTTGCGCACAGTGGACACAAGAGCATTAAGATCCCTGGAGATGGACTTCTAACCTTGAGAATGTCCATGCTTTCCCACAATTTTTGTTCTCAAATCCTTAGACAATTCTTTGCTGCTCTTTCTCTTCTCCATACTCAGTGTGGTACACAGAAACACACAACAGAAAGGTTGAGTACATTTTTCACTATTTTAACTGGTGTGATTTCTATATTGTCAGCAGCCGTTAATTGATTAAGGTGAAGAGGTGCCAATATTTTTGGCAATGACAGTGTGTATATATATATATATATATATATATATATATATATATATACGTACACAATTTTGGCCTCCTTTTATATGGCTTTGATCAACAATTTATTGTCTTATGATCAACACGGTAGTATTATAATATACAGTATATCTGTTAAGGTCCAGATGCTATTTAGATATATTTTCTTTGGTTAATAAGTAACTTATGTGATTGGATTTCCACATTATTTGTTTTTCTTTTTATTTATTTTGTGCTGCTATTTCAAATACTATTAGATATGTAAATAGTTCCTATACAACAGATGTTTCTTTTGTTCCTTTGAGGCAGATTTTCTGTAGTCTGAAGCAGTTACGATAATTGTTAAAGGGACAAGAAAATGAATTCCCCATAAAATATTATGCATAATTTAAAAACTGTGCAATCAACATTCATTATTTATTTTGCCTGTTTTCCCAGTAATGTACCTCTAAAAAATTGTAGTGTTTCCAATCCCTTCAGAGAGATTGGAGAGCACTGGAATGTAGAACCTGGACTTTTCTAAATGCTGTATTTGGTTAATGTGTGCAAGAGCTCTATCTATAACTGACTACAGTAAAGGTAGTAAGATAAACAACATTCAATAAACTTTCCAGTTGCCATTTCTGTTCATTTGCTTACATTAAACTGAAAGCTAAAATTACATTACTTTACATGATATCTATGTAAAGCATTGCTGGGAGAAAAAAAAACTAAAATGATGATGTTGCTGTATTAACCTTTTCATCATAAGACATGGAGAGCACAACAGAAAGCTCTCTAAGATCAAGAAGTGTCTAAGAACGGTGCTTAGCTGAGTTTGTATATAAGTGACATAAAAGTTAAAAAAGAAATTACTCTAATGTTCTGGAGCATTTTATTATACGACTATTGCTTGCATATAGCAATGTGTTTAATCCCTGCAAAGGGATTAAACACATAGTTAAAGTCAGTGCCAAATGGCAAAGCATTACTGTAAGCTAGCCGAACACATTTGGTGAGCCAATGACATGAGCATTTGTGTGTAGCTACAAATCACCAGCCATCTCCCAGCGGTGCACTACTGCTTCTGAATCTATCTAGGCATGCTTTTTTAAATCAAGGATACATAGAGAACAAAGTAAAATTGATAACTAAAGTAAACTAAAAGCTGTCTCTGCACTATGAAAGTCTATTTTGACGGGAGCAAGTGTAAACAACAATATCCTATGTCATTTAGGCAAAGTTTACATATCATAATACAGTTTATACATGTAACCTAAAGATAGTTTTATCTAATTGTAATACTTTTATATGCACATTACCCCAGAAAGATAGTACAGTACTGCAATCAGAAAGGTAATATTTGTTATTTTATATAAATATGGACCATTATTTGCATTTTAGAACACAGACAACAAACAAACCAAAGACACTTGCAGAGAAGATTGTGACTAACAGGTGCGGAAAATAGTAATTTTTTATCATTTTGTTTTTAAAATAATATTAATTAAAAAGTTTGGATTTCAGAATAAATTTGGAATCTGAAATTCCGGCTTTGGGGATTTGTACCTGTCTCCTACTAATATGACGTAACAAAGATGTCTCTAAGAACCGCCCCCCTTAAAATCTCTGCATTTTTTAAAATTGACAAAGCCCACCCGTAAGTAGTCCTCACATTAACAGTAACAAACAGATTGTGTAAAACTTACTGCTTGTGCAATATTATGATCACTGCCTAGGCGACATTAGCATGAAGTGTATGGGGGTCTATAAAGGCACGTGACAAGTATCTGGATTGGGGGCCATCCGTAATATTGTACAGTTTAGCTATAATGAGATCAGGCAAACAAACATGTAAATTCATGTATACATTGTACTTGGGCTTTGAATGTAACTGCAATCACGTTTTCTGCACTTGGGTTGACTGTTGTTGTTCCTATGTAACCATGGCAACTGAGTTTTTGCACATTTTTTAGAGGTTGGGGTGGGTCTGTTTGGTCAGTTTAAATCTGTATGTTTGGGTCACTAATGTTTGGTCTGAGGAAGGGGTTACACACCCCGAAAAGTCACCATTATGTATTAAAAATGTATTTGTTTTGTTTATATATATGAAATATATCAATCTAGAAAACTAATCCACCCTCCTGAGTCAGCTACCTGGGTGCAATGATGCCAGCAATACATTTACATAACGAATGCACTCACAGGAATTTAGGATGCCATCAAAGTCAAAATGCATTGACTTTTTCGGGGACTATAATATCATCATTCTGATGAAGGGGATATTATAGTCCCTAAAACGTCAATACATTTTGACTTTGATGGCATCCTAAATTCCTGTGAGTGCATTAGTTATGTAAATATATATACTGTATATACTGTGTATATATATATATATATATATATATATATATATATATATATATATATATATATATATATATATATATATATATATCCACCCACACACCCTACAGTACATCTTAGTAGCTTTGTGTTTAAGTAATGTACAGTTTGCTGAAATATTATGGTTAGCGTTCAGGCACTTTTGACAAGTTGAGTTGTTGACTCTCTGTTTTAGTTGTGGTCAGACAATAAAAAATAATGACTGTGAAGAAAATAAAAATGGTGATACTTTGCCTTGAAGCCATGAACTTGATAAATATATTGTACAGTATGATGTTAAAAAACAATGAATATGAGATAACATGAACAGTGTGATCATAAACTGTGTTGTTAATGGAAAGAAAATGAAGTCATATTACAAACATAAGAAATAACACTGGAAGAAATGACACAGTAATCTCTCATTAGCAGAGCCCTGATAACCGGCTGCATCAATTATCCGAGGTTGTAGTAATCTCTAAGTACTCTTAAGTTATGTGGATTTGTTACCACATTGTAAATAAATAATGATAATAACAGTAGTCACTCATTAAAAGCTATAACTACAAAATGGTTATGAGATGTAATAAATTTAATCTCTTCCAAAGTAAAGTCCAGCCCTGAAAAACCAGGCAACACTACCCCGAACAAAAAATACAGCTAAACTCAGATATAGATTTCTACATACACAGCACCAGATTACAAGTGGCATGCTAATGATAGCGCGGGTGCAATAACTAATATCACTTGACCGCGCTACCAACTTTGACAGAGAGAAGTGTTAGTGCGGCCACCTTTGCTTGAGCGCAACCTATACTTACAATAGATGTTGCACTGGCATTACAAGTTTAAAGTTATGGTTTGTGTTTGAGCAAGTGCCAAAACTGAATATGAATATGTGTCTAAATATGTTTATGTGTTTATATATATATATATATATATATATATATATATATATATGTGTGTGTGTGTGTATTTATCTGTTTTTGGACCAGATTACAAGTTTAGCGCTCCTGCTAACGTGCTAACTCTCACCTAGATTACGAGTTTTGCGCTAAACAGGGTGCGAAACTAACGCCAAAAAAGTTGTATTATTTCACTCACCATAGCGCTGCCATTATGAGTTACTGAAAAGCCTCCTTGTTCGTGCGATATGGTAGCGTTAAGCTCCATACCACACAAAATCCAAGGGCTGATTTGATGTGCTCGTGCACGCTTTCCCCCCAAAGACATTGATGCGGAATAAAAAATCTCCATAACGCAACCCCATTTTGCTGGGAAATAAAGTTACGTCGCCGACACCTAAATAAAGTTATTAACCCCTAATCTGCCGCTCCCCGACATTGCTGACACTGATAAAAGCTATCAACCCACAATCCCCCGCTTCCTAAATAAAATGATTAACCCCGAATCCACTGGCCTCCCATATCGCCGCTACTAAATAAACCTATTAACCCCTAAACTTCCAGCCCCCACATCACCGCTACTAAATAAACCTACTAACCCATAAACCGCCAGCCCCCCACATCGCAAAACACTAAATTAAACTATTAACCCCTAAACCTAACACCCCCTAACTTTAAATTAGAATATAACTATCTTTAAATAAATAAAAACTTACCTGTAAAATAAAAATAAACCTAACATTAAACTGTAAATTAAACTAACATTACTATTCTAATAAAATAAAAAAAATACTACCAATTAAAAACCTAAATTACAAATGTAAAAAAACCTAACACTACGGAAAAAATTAAAGAATCTAAAATAGGTTAGGGGGTATTTTTATTTTAGGGGGGGCTTTTTTTATTTTTATAGGGCTATTAGATTAGGTGTATTTGTTTTTATTTTTAATAATTTTGTTTATTATTTTTTGTAAGCTTAGTGTTTTTTTTATTTTCCGTAATTTAGTGTTTATTTTTTTTAATGTTAGATTTTTTAATTTTTTTTCGTAGTGTTAGGTTTTTTAAATTTGTAATTTAAGTTTTTAATTGGTAGTATTTCTTTATTTTATTAGAATTATGTTAATTTATAGTTTAATGTTAGGTTTATTTTTATTTCACAGGTATGTTTTCATTTATTGTAAGATAGTTATATTGTAAATTAGGTTTAAGGTGTAATAGTTTAATTAAGTGTTTTGTGATGTGAGGGGGCTGGCGGTCTAGGGGTTAATAGGTTAAGTTTAGTAGTTATGATGTGGGGGGCTGGAGGTTTAGGGGTTAATACTTTACTATAGTGCTGGCGATGTCGGGGAGCGGTGGTTTAGGGGTTAATATATTTAAATAATGTTGGCGATGTGGGTGGGCAGCAGATTAGGGGTTAATAACTTTATTTAATAGTCGCAATGTAACTGGGCGGCAAATTAGGGGTTAATAGGTTTTAAATAGTGTTTGCAATCCGGGAGGGCGGCGATTTAGGGGTTAATAGGGAGTTTATGGGTATTAGTGTACTTTTTAACATTTTAGTTATGAGTTTTGAGAAACATTTTTGTTACACAAAATCTATAACTACTGCTCTCAGATGGCGGTATGAATTGTGTCAGTATAGGCTCTAACGCAAGCTTTTTAGCCTCAACGCACAACTTGTAATCCCATGAAAATCCCACACAAAAACGTAATTGTTTGAGTGCGGAATGGACGTTGCGTTACAGGCTAAAATGCTTGCGTTACAGCTATACTGACACGACTCGTAATATGAGTTCCTGGCCATTATTCTGCGTTAAAAGCCGTACCGCAACACTAATCGAATCTAGCCATCTGCTAGAAGCAAGCTTTCTTTCATACAGGTGTTGAGAGTTCACAATCCATTACTATTGGGAACTATTCTTCCCTATCACCTGAATGAGGCATAGATTCCCAAACCCCAAGAGCTCAATAAAACCCCTCCCACCTCACACATACCTCAGTCTTTACTTTGCCTCCATTGGAGGTGGTTGAAGAATGAAGATTTGCATTTGATTCTCCAGAGAGAGGGATTTTCTTTTTTTTTTGTCGAGGCCTATGTTTCAGTCTATGTTTCCCCTCAGAGTACAGTGCTTGTCAGAGGGATGTAAACGGAGTATGGTTTGTGATTCTTTTTCACCTCATAGGAATTTTTTCATAAACCCTCCATAATTGGTCGCAGGGACTTGTCTTTTGCTTCCCTTTATGGATCTACAATATACTCCAATTCCATAACCTCTGCTGATATGTTTCAGTATTGGTTAGACTGTCTGCTGCTTGTTTGCCAGTGGTCTATTGGTGAGTATCATCTGTTAACATTTAGACACTCCTATAGGCTATAGCTATGTAATGTATATATACTGTATATATTTGCTATTATATATGGCCCTGGGAGAGATCCCTTACACCTATCCCTTGCTGTTTTGCACGTGTCTGCTTTTTTTTTGGCGTGCTTATTTTGTTTTTCGCACGTCAGTCTTTAGGATTACGCACATCGGGTTACCGCTTGCCGGGTCTGTGCACGTCCCTTCTACAATTCACTCGCGCGTCAGCCAACTTACACTCATTGGGTTAGTGCACGTTTGTCCTCGGCTATGCGCACGTTGGGTTTTGGCGTGCAAAATGCATTGTGTTTCTGTACTTACACTTGGACATCTTATTTCCTTCATAGCCCGGTTGTGACTACTTGTTAGATTTCTTAGTCTGTTTTAAAGTAAAACTGAAACAGAGGATTTTATTGGACTCCAGATGGTTACGGAAACAGAGCCAAGTCTGGAAATACACTGACACGCCTGCTTTAATCTTCCTCTAGTAAATGCATATGTATGCGCATGGGGATTGCACAATAAATATTTTCTTACTACCTTGAATCTATGTTGCGCTTGTGTTCTTCTTTCACAAAAAATCATTTTTAACGGTTATTTATTTATTTGTTTGCCATGTTATTCCTTCTGATGAGCATTATCTGACTTCAGATGTAATGTTAATGTATCCTGCTTTGTTTTGCAGTTCGGCTTAGCATGCATTGTTACTGTGAGTTTATTTAAAACGCTACTTAGGAGGAGGTAAGTGATTTGCATTCCTCAAGAACTTTTTTAAGGGGGTTATAGTGTTTATTGCATTGTTTTGCCATATGTTATAATGGAGAAGTCTGATTTTGTCCCTAAATCTACCAAAAAACTAACCGCTAGATTTAGAGTTCTGCGGCCAAAGGGTGCGTTAGCCACGCATGCTTTTTCCCCCCGCACCTTTTAAATACCGCTGGTATTTAGAGTTCACAGAAGGGCTGCGTTAGGCTCCAAATTACCGCCACTGCAACTCTCAATACCAGTGCTGCTTACATACGCGGCCAGCTTCAAAAACGTGCTTGTGCACGATTCCCCCATAGGAAACAATGGGGCAGTTTGAGCTTGAAAAAAATCTAACACCTGGGGAAACACTTCCTAAGTCTGCACCTAACACCCTAACATGCACCCCGAGTCTAAACACCCCTAACCTTACATTTATTAACCCCTAATCTGCCGCCCCCGCTATTGCTGACCCCTGCATATTTTTTTAACCCCTAATCTGCCGCTCCGTACACCGCCGCCACCTATGTTATCCCTATGTACCCCTAATCTGCTGTCCCTAACACCGCCGACCTCTTTATTATATTTATTAACTCCTAATCTGCCGCCCCCAACGTCGCCGCCACCTACCTACACATCATCCGGCTGAAGAGATCCATCATCGGGCTGAAGAGGTCCATCATCGGGCTGAAGAGATCCATCATGCGGCTGAAGTCTTCTATCAAGCGGCATCTTCAATCTTCTTTCTTCCAGATCCATCTTCATTCCGCCGACGCGGAACATCCATCCTGGCCGACGACTTCCCGACGAATGACGGTTCCTTTAAATGACGTCATCCAAGATGGCGTCCCTCGAATTCCGATTGGCTGATAGGATTCTATCAGCCAATCGGAATTAAGTTAGGAAAATTCTGATTGGCTGATGGAATCAGCCAATCAGATTGAGCTCGCATTCTATTGGCTGTTCCGATCAGCCAATAGAATGTGAGCTCAATCTGATTGGCTGATTGGATCAGCCAATCAGATTGAACTAGAATCTGACTGGCTGATTCCAATTCTCAGTGCCCTTTTGTCTGTGATCAGGTCTCAGGGTATTGTAGTGTTTTCATACCTGGACGATATCTTGGTTCAAGCTCCATCTTCTGCTTTAGCAGAATCTCACACCATCCAACTCTTGTTCTTTGGTTCCTCAGACAAAGTTAACTTTTTGGGGTTTTCAAATAGATTTAGTCTCCATTAGTCTTTCTTTAACAGAAGGTTAAAATTGGTGTCAGCTTGTCTTAACCTTTAGTCATTTCCCACTGCTACTCCTTGTATAGAAGTGTTTGGTCTCATGATTGCAGCTTTGGATGCAATTCCTTTTGCACAATTTCATATGAGGCCTCTTCAACTTCCTCAACGGTGCAGAGATTATACGGTCTCAAACGATATTTTTAAATCCCTGTACAAGCCAGTTTCTAAGTTGGTGGCTGGATCTTCAGTTTATTATTCAGGAGGTTTATTTTGCTCATCCTACCTAGACTGTGATCACTACAGATGCAAGTCCCTCAGCTTGGGGAGCTGTTTAGGGATCTCTGATGGCACGTGGAGTTTGGGATCCTCGGGAGGCGAGGTCAACAATTAATGTTCTAGAAAGTTACATTTTCACGTCTCTTCAAGCTTGGCCTTTGTTGAAAAGGAGTCTCATCTCTGACAATGTTACAGCAGTAGCTTATGTAAATCCTCAGGGGGGAACTTACAGTTCTCTAGCAATGATGGTGGCGTCTCGAATTCTCTCATGCACAGAAACCAATTCTTGTCTAGTCCCTGTGATTCATATTCCAGGGGTGAACAACTAGGAGGCAGATTTTCTCAGTCGTAAATCTCTACATACAGGGGAGTGGTCTCTTCCCCAGAATGTGTTCAATCAGATTGTGTGTCTTTGGGATCTCCCAGAGATAGATCTTATGGCCTCACGTTTGAACACCAAACTTTTCAGGTACTTTGCAAGGTCCAGGGATCCTAAAGCAGAGTTAGTGGATGTTCTAGTAGTTCCTTGGTCTTTTCAGCTGCTTATCTGTTTCCTCCTCTGGTACTTCTTCGCAGAATAATTTCTAAGATAAGGCTAGGGAAGTTGTGAGTAATCCTGAATGCCTCAGCATGGCCTTGCAGGATTTGGGATGCGGATCTGGTTCAGATGTCCAGCTGCCCTCATTGGCCTCTTCCTCTGTGGTCAGACCTTCTGTCTCAAGGTCTGTTTTTTCATCTGAATCTCAAGTCTCTAAATTTGATGGCATGAAAATTGAACGTTAAGTCCTTAGACATAAAGGTTTCTTTAATTCTGTAATTGAAACCTTGATTCAGGCTCATAAGCCTGTAACTAGAAGAATCTATCACAAGGTCAGGAAGGCCTTTATTTATTGGTGTATAGAGCATGTTTTTTCCTGGCATTCTTTCATAAGGGGCAGAATTTTGCTCTTTCAGTTTTGTTCTACAAAAAGATTGCTAATCTACCTGATATTCATAGTTTTGTTTGGGCTCTGGTTCGTATTAAGTCTGTAATCAAGCCAAGTTCTCCTCCATGGAATCTTAACTTTGTGTTAAGGGCTTTGCAGGCTCCTCCATTTGAACCCATCCAAAAGATAGATATTAAACTACTTTCTTGGAAAGTGTTATTTCTTTTGGCTATTTCTTCTGCTAGAAGAGTTTCTGAGTTATCTGCTCTTTCTTGTGAGTCTCCTTATCATATTTTTAGATTGTTTCTTCAGATAACATTAGCAAAGAGATTGTTGTTCCTAATCCCTAATCCTAAAAATGCTTCAGAGAGAACTTTGCATTCTTTGATGGTAGTTAGGATATTTAAATATTACATTGATGCTACTAAGGACTCTAGACAAACCTCTAGTTTGTTTATTCTTTTTTCTGGTCCTAGGAATGGTCAGAAAGCTGTTGCTGTTTCTTTGGCCTCTTAGTTAAAAACCTTTCATTCACAAGGCTTATTTGGAGCAGGTCAGCCTCCACCGCAGCAGATTATTGCTCATTCTAATGTAAGTAGGAGTGGACTAAGCGCTAATAGATATTGGCCTTAAGCTTACTCACAGGTTAGTCTCTTAGCGGGCTAACAGAGTATGGAATACAATGAAATGAGAGAGTAAGCGCTAGAAGCTTAAAAGGCACAGGAATGGATGATTGCTAAATACTATAAAATTGTTTTAAAATGGTTTTAAAATGTTTAATACATATAATATATATAACAATACTGCAACAATGTAAAAAAGATTATGTGCATGGATCTATGACTGTAGCTTAAAAACATACAAACATTATATAGGTATATAGAAATGTATAAAATAATGCTGTGTTCTAAAAGTAAACCAGACGTTAAACCAACTTGTGGTTGATAATGGTGATAAATGCGAATGATGGATAAAATCCAGTAGAATCACAATAAAAATCTAAAAATGTTCACAACAATGTTCACAACAAAGATAAAACCTGTGATGTGGTTTAAAAGAACGTGATCAAAAAGGTATGTGAGGTCCAAAATTTTTTGGATAGTGCAAAAAATGAATATAAAATGAAAAATGTGGTACATTCAAGAGTTTCTGATACAAAGTCAAATTGTGATGAATCCTCCAATGGTGTCGTGAAGAAGTGCTAGGTGTAAAAGGTAAATCCAAAAACCAATGTCAATTATCAGGTGACCGAGTGGAACAGTAATTGGCCAAATGTATCAAATGTAAAAATTAAAAAATGATTGTAATAAATGTGATCACATAAAAAAGTTGAAAAAATGGGAGACAAAAAGAGAGGGGAAAAAAGGGTGCAATGGTTATACAATATTTATCCAGATGAGGCGACAGGGGACCTATTGATATTTTAATTTTTTTAGTACACCTGGGTAACTAGGAACAGGAAATTGTTCAACCGTGACTTCCTGTTTCACACACACATAGGCCAAATTCCCTTAGCCATTCATCACAATGGGTAAGCCAAGTAATATAGCTGTGATTTGTAGCAAAAGGTTGTTGAGCTTCACAAAATGGGAAGTAGCTATAAGAAAATAGCAAAAGCATTGAAAATGCTCATTTCCACCATCAGGGCAATAATTAGGAAGTTCCAGTCAACTGGAAATGTTATGAATAAACCTGGAAGAGGACTTGTGTCTATATAGTCTCAACCCACTGTAAAGAGGATGGTTTGAGTGGCCAATATATCTCCAAGGATCACAACTGGAGAATTGCAGAAGTTAGTTGTGTCTTGGGGTCAGAAAGTCTCCAAAACTACAAACCAACGTCACCTACATCACCACAAGTTGTTTGGAAGGGTTTCAAGAAAAAAGCCTCTACTCTCATCCAAAAACAAACTCAAGAGTCTTCAGTTTGCCATACAACTACTGGAACTTCAAATGGAATTGGGTTCTATGGTCAGATAAAACCAAAATAGACCTTTTTGGCAATAAACACCAGAAATGGGTATGGCGCACACAGAGAGAAAAAGTACCTCATGCCGACTGTTAAATATGGTGGTGGTTCTTTAATGTTTTGTAGCTGTTTTTCTGCCAAAGGACCTGAACATTTTGTTAGGATACATGGCATCATGGACAATGATCCAAAACATACATCAAAATCAACACAGAAATGGTTTACTGACCACAAAATCAAGGATCTGACATGGCCATTCCAGTCCCCTGACTTAAACTCCAAAGAAGACCTGTGGGGTGAACTGAAGAGGAGAGTCCACCAGAGTTGACCTTGAAATTTGAAGGATCTGGAGAGATTATGTAAGGGTGAATGGTCTCAGATACCTTGCCATGTATTCTCCAACCTAATCAGGCATTATAGGAGAAGACTCAGAGCTGTTATCTTGGCATAGGAAGGTAGCACAAAGTATTGCCTGACGCGCTCAAACAGATGCAATAAACCCCTTTTCGCTCGAGTGTAACTGTGCACCACTCGTAATTTGGCCCTTTTTGTGTAAATATGTATGTGCCCACATACAAACATATAGTATATACACATAAATACACATGTACACACTTATACACATCAATACACATGTATACACTTATATATATCCAAATGAAAGCGAACAAGTTCCAGTCGTGGATGCAGGTAAAAAAGTCAATATTTATTTTCTTAACTTAAAAACATTAACACTCGACATGTTAAAATGCTAGGATGGGCGTTAGATCAGGTCTTGCGCGTTTCAGCTCTGCTGAGACGTACTCATAGACCTCTGATTTGGCGCTGTAGCAGCACAAATTTATGCAAAGTTAATTAGGTCAATTAAAAAAACATTGCCCAAAATAGATTAACATGTTAACCCTTTAATATGCGTTTTGTGTATCATTCTAAATTTTGGGTTAAAGTTAGAGTATGTAAATGTTTTCTTTAAACTTTAGGAGTCTTTTAAATAATATGGGGTATTACTATCTTATCGTATTTCTGTATATATACTTAAATATACTTTATATCTTTATGTATAAGTGTATGTATATATGCAAATGTTCACCCTCCTAAAATAAAATAAAAGGGTGAGCTTCTCTGCATTATAAGGCTCTTTGTTGATATATATAGTTATTCAATCTATAATGTTACAGAGTGATTGTGTAAGATCCTATAATAATTGTTATTTCACATTGATATTATGGATAGGTTTGAAACATATAATTTATATTTTATATGGGACTATTTGATCAAGCTTTTATTCCAAAAAAATTATATATAGACATATACATATATACATACACTTTTGAGCCCTTCCAAGTCAAATACCTGGAACATGAAACAAATTAAACATGCAATATCATTTTAATTCATTTTTAATGTGTTTTAAATAGAAATACTTGAAATTCCAATGTTCTTCACATAAAAAAGTTTATTATTTTAAAATAAATATCTCTCTCTATATCTGTATACAGAGATATATATATATATATATATATATATATATATATATATATATATATATATATATAAATATCAAAATTCCAGCTCTACCCACTGTCTGTCAACTGCCTGGGTGCAATGATGTGAATGAATAACAAAAAGCAAAGATTGCACTCACAGGTCTTTTTCAAGTAAGTAAACAAAATACTTTAATGTAATGTTTTCGGGGATCTGGTCCCCTTCGTCAGCATACACAAGTGAAAAAAATCACACCATTTATAGTGATTATCAAACAAACATATCTCTTACCAAGCGTAAACAAGTGGCGCCAAAGTTTCGTGGTGGAACGCATCTTGCGTTCCACTATCTCACAGGACAGGAAGTGTGAGCATGTCACTTCCGGAAGTCTATATCGTAATGCTTCTTAGTGCAAAAACATTAAACAGTGTTTCACAATATAAAACAGTACAAAACTGTAAATCACAAAGCTGTGTAAATACTTACTACTGCCTACACCAAGCAAACTAAATGTGAGGTTATAGATTAAAAGATAACGCAACAGCCCGATGAGGCATTCTGTTGCTATGGGAACAGAGAGTACACAAAATGTTGTTAACATCGTAATGGGGTAGTTTGATGAAATAAACTACAGAGCTTTATTGGACTGATCTAATGAAGGTATGCATTATTCTTAGGTTAATATAGTACCAAGACTACCTTTATTCATAGAAACATCACTAACAAGGGCATATGGTCTGGACTGACTACAGAGGAGATTTTACAGCCCCTAGTTATGAATGGTAGAAATGTATATTTGAGCTATTCCAGGCTCGTAAAATATTCTATGTGTATCTCTAAAAAGTGAGAATAAAATAAAAATAAACACACTGATTAAAAAAACTTTGAGACTATATCATATTTGTGTCATGCTATTTCTGTCATACAGTTGGAACACTAGGGCATTTAATAAATGTCATATCACTAGTATGTAGACGTGTTAGGAGCATGTTTGCTAAAGTACCCCTCTTAGGCGATTACAAACTAGTATATCATAATGCAACTTGATTACAGCTCACAATATAATTCGATATAAAAACGATTCTCAAACATGCCTGTCAAAAATATTTGTCAGAAATACTGATGGCTAGTACAATTCATATCCTAATACAACATATCCACACTGAACATAGAACCATAAAAATTCAGATCTCAATGGCTATGTCATGCACGACCTACAGTCATAGGTTGTCTCTTTAGGATATATACTCAAACCATACTTCACTGGATGGTACTGGGGAAGCACCACTAGTACTGTCCATCAATATATGGGCTAGTACCCTATAGAATGCATTCTGATACTGTGTGCTATCGAGTGTCCACCCATAAGCTGCTGGACTTCCATGCAGCAAAAGGGAAGCAAGATGCTCCCATAGCTGTGTGCTGTGGGCCTAAGATGGGCAGAGGCCCCAACAAGTGGGACCTCCACACTCTTAGCACTCAACAGAGTCCCAGCAACATAGGGTTGCACCCCAGGTATGTATCACACTCAACGGAACTATAGGAGTACCTTAAAATCTGGTGCTGTATTTAATCCCCCAGGATATATTGTACCCAAACGATATATCCATTGTGCCTCCCGCATCAGCAGCATCTTATTTCGATCTCCCCCTCTGTCCAAGGCAGGAACATGATCAATAAGTGTATATCTGATAGAAGATACAGAGTGGCCCTTCCTAGCACAATGCCTTGCTACAGGTTGATCAGAGTCACCCTGTTGTAGTGCCACTCTGATTGCGTGTCTGTGATTCGCCATGCGTTCCCTTAAAGTTCCAGACGTTTTTCCCACATACAAACTGGAACATGGGCAAAATAACAAGTACACTACATGTGTAGAGGTGCATGTTATGGAGTGTCTAATGCAAAATTTTGATTGGTAGGTGGGTGATGAAAGGACTTGGTGTTGATCAGTCCATTACATGTGGTACATCCTAGGCAGCAGTATGAACCTTTTATGTTGATCCTTGTCCCAGTGGTGTAACTCCATTTGGAATCTGTCTTGACCAACAAATCTTTCAAGTTGGTTCCTCTTTTGTAACCTACCATTGGGTCAAGGTTACTAGCAAAGGGGAGTTTTGGATCCGAGGACACAATTGGCCAGTGAGACCAAAGTATTTGTCCAGTTGTCCTAGTGCCCGGTGTAAACGTGGTAGACATAATCAGCTTATCTTGAGATCCATCCTTGGGTTTTCCTTTAATTAGATCCGCCTGAGTTAAAAGTGATACTTCATCAATCATTTCTTTGATCAGTCTTGGTTTGTACCCTCTTTGAAGGAATTTGTCACCCTTTCCAGACAGCTGGGAGATCCCTGTCAGTGTGTCAGAGTTATTACGCACCATCCTAATCATTTGGGATTTGACAATGCCCCTCAGTAGAGCGGGAGGATGGCAGCTATCCGCCCTGAGGATTGAATTTCTGTCATAGGGTTCATTGTACAGAGTTGTACCCAAATGCTTTTTTTTAATCAGGGTCTTTATTTTTATTTTATTCTCACTTTTTGGAGATACACAAAGAATATTACGAGCCTGGAATAGCTCAAATATACATTTCTACCATTCATAACTAGGGGCTTTAAAATCTCCTCTGTAGTCAGTCCAGACCATATGCCCTTGCTAGTGATGTTTCTATGAATAAAGGTAGTCTTGGTACTATATTAACCTAAGCATAATGCATACCTGCATTAGATCAGTCCAATAAAGCTCTGTAGTTATTTCATCAAACTACCCCATTGGACGATGTTAACAACATTTTGTGTACTCTCTGTTCCCATAGCAACAGAATGCCTGCTGTTGCATTATCTTTTAATCTATAACCTCACATTTAGTTTGCTTGGTGTAGGCAGTAGTAAGTATTTACACGGCTTTATGATATACAGTTTTGTATTGTTTTATATTGTGAAACACTGTTTAATGTTTTTGCACTAAGAAGCATTACGATATACACTTCCGGAAGTGACGTGCTCACACTTCCGGTCCTGTGAGATAGTGGAACGCAAGATGCGTTCCACCACAAAACTTTGGTGCCACTTGTTATGCTTGGTAAGAGATATGTTTGTTTGATAATCACTATAAATGGTGTGTTTTTTTTTCACTTGTGTATGCTGACGAAGGGGACCAGATCCCCGAAAACGTTACATTAAAGTATTTTGTTTACTTACTTGAAAAAGACCTGTGTGTGCAATCTTTGCTTTTTGTTATATGTATATATATATATATATATATATATATATATATATCTCAAAATAACAAGAGTATTGCTTTAAGCAATGATACTTTTTTATTGGACTAACTATACATTCATAAGATGACAAGCTTTCAGAAGAATAACTTAATTTCTCAAGTCTGAAGCAATACCGACCAATTCAATGGAATTTACAGATTATATTTTAAAACACAGGATGCCTAAAAAGACAGACAGCTAGATTACGGGTTTTGCGTTATGGCTCATAACACTGCTTTTTCACTACCGCTGGTATTACAGGTGTTTGAGGTATAGCTGTACCACACACTTTTTTGGCCGTAACGCAACATAACTACCGCACCTTTCAAAAAGTCCTTTTTCAATGGGACTTCCATAGCACCGGTATTACGAGTTTTGCCTGTCCGGCCAAAAAGTGAGCGGTACAGCCCATAACTACAAGATCTGTACCGCCATCTGAAAGTCAGTAGTTATGGGTTTTACACTACAAAGCTGTAGCATAAAACTCATAACTAAAGTGTTACAAAGTACACTAACACCCATAAACTACCTATTAACCCCTAAACCGAGGCAAACACTAAAATAAAATTATTAACCCCTAATCTGACGTTCCGGACATCGCCACCACTATAATAAACATATTAACCCTTAAACCGCAGCACTTCCGCATCGCAAACACTAGTTAAATATTATTAACCCCTAATCTGCTGTCCCCAATGTCGTCGCCACTATACTAAAGTTATTAACCCCTAAACCTAACCCTAAGTCTAACCCTAACGTAAACCAAACACCCATTAACTTTAACCTAATTAAAATAATTCAAAATAAAAATTACAATTAATACCTAAATTATTCCTATTTAAAACTAAATAAATACTTACCTGTAAAATAAAACCTAAGCTAGCTACAATATAACTAATAGTTATATTGTATCTAGCTTAGGTTTTATTTTTATTTCACAGCTAAGTTTGTATTTATTTTAACTAGGTTGATTAGTTAGTTAATAGTTATTAACTATTTACTAACTACCTAGTAAAAATAAATACAAATTTACCTGTGAAATAAAACCTAACCTGTCTTACAGTTAAACCTAACATTACACTAACATTAAATAAATTACATTAATTAAATACAATTAACTAAATTACAAAAAAAATAAACATTAAATTACACAAAATAAAAAATAAATTATCAAATATTTAAACTAATTACACCTAATCTAATAGCCCTATCAAAATAAAAAAGCCCCACAAAATAAAAAAAACCCTAGCCTACACTAAATTGCCAATAGCCCTTAAAAGGGCCTTTTGCAGGGCATTGCCCCAAAGAAATCAGCTCTTTTACCTGTAAAAAAAAATACAAACAACCCCCGAACAGTAAAACCCATCACCCACACAACCAAACCCCCCAAATAAAATCCTATCTAAATAAACCTAAGCTCCCCAGTGCCCTGTAAATGGCATTTGGATGGGCATTGCCCTTAAAAGGGCATTTAGCTCTTTTACGGTGCCCAAAGTCCCTAATCTAAAAATAAAACCCACCCAATAGGGGGGTGGAGCCTACACTCAAAGCGGCGAGACGCGTCACGGTGAAGCTCCAGGAGTTTAAACAGATTTTTACAAGTTACCAGCAGCGAACTAATAATAATTTGAACATCTAAGCAGGTTTACATCCCTGAGATTCAACAATCTCTAAGAGCGGATGATTTGACTGTGTTCTGCCTATGTTCTTTGAATCAGCTACACTACAGTTCTGCACACAAGCCTAGAAGCCATCTTGAAACTTCCTATAACCACGCGGTGATGACCAAAAGATGCAGAATCTGTGCAGGTTATGAAGTGCAGGTCTGGGGCTGCCGCAAAATAACCCCCACCCCCCGTACACCGGGGTTGCGCTATCCTATAATAGGATAATTTTAACTCTTGAGAACAACCTATTATTCAGTACAGCACACACTGAACGACACTAGGAAAGGACTGTGGGGGAAATACATCAATAGGGGAGAATGTCCTTCTACTAAGATGACGAACGCCACTCAACTCCTCCTAAGCGACATAGAAGATATACTGAACAACCACTTTAACCAGTTATGTACGCTGATTGAAACAGAATGGGGGAGCCTGAGAACTATTATTAACCCTTCGTTGGCTACTAAAAACCTACAATCGAATCAGGAAGAGGCTTCTGACATGCCAAGTGTTGCAGCTAACTCTATAGCTATCTCTGAGTGCTCCTCTGGAGGAGAACAAGCGACTGAGCGGAGACCGGGTTGGGGGTTACATTTGAGAGCAGAGGCACTCTCAGTACCAACCAACACGGCATCTAAGTTGCAGACACCAATTTACCTGATGAGCCAGATTGGGGAATCCCATGGTGACTACACTGCAGAGTCTACCCAATATAGGGACACGGACTGCATAACGGAGTAGATAAAAGTTATCCATTCCCCCAAGATAAAGTGGCCGGATACCGGGCTCCTAACCCTTAGTGTACAAAGGTCTAATCAGCAATGGCCACAGGTTACCGTGCAGAGTGACGCATTGTTCAACGACCGTCATGTAAAATCCGGCCTGCAGTCTGGACCTCTGAGATTACGCTCCTCTGCTGTTCCGGGACTTTGCATCTATCACTGTTCCTATGGTTTTCTCTCAAGCAAGGCACGCTTGTCACTCATGCCCAGGAATAGACCATGGTTCATAACGAGAGTCAGGGCCGGAGTGGGTTAAACTTTTCTCATACAGAGGTAGGTGGTTGCTTTGAGACCTGGATACTGTCACCATAACGCAGTCTATGAAACGGATAGCGCGACCTCCTGCTTAATGGCGTACCCTATAAGGTTTTCTATTGGGAGCCTTCACATATACCCCGGAGTGAACTGAACTTTGTGCTTTAAGGGCATTCCTATGCTGGCCAGTAAGCCCTCATCATCTACTTGCTCTCCAAGTGACTTTAGATATGAAGACAATGTCTGAAATGATATAGTCATCCCCAGTTTACTCAAGATCTCTTTAATCTTGAAATTGTTGTTTGTTGATAGTTTACCAGGCTGGCCATAACTTTATTAATCCAATAATTTTAACCTTTCTCCAAAACACATAATAGAGTCTGAGAACTGACGAGAAATTGGTGCCAGGAACGTCATGTGTTTAGAGACGCTGTGGCTCATCACATTATACATATACTCTTACCTTATACATAATGGGGCACATTCATGGTAGGGTAGTTTTTTTATCTTGTTTTTTATGGGTTTCCATACCTCCAATACTGACAAATTCTTTGCTAATAATCTGCTAGTTCACTTAGGATCGACATATATATAGCAGCATCTAACTTTCACAAATCAGGTCTTCAGTGAGCTCACCCTCTAGGTGTAGAAGGACAGTAAGCAGTTATTACACTTGTGACATAATAGTCGCATTGAGTATTCACATGGGGTTAATTGGAGACAATTAGAGGGGTCTGAGGCAGGACATAATGTAGAGCACTTATATACAACAAATACACTAGCCGCTATTTTCTTGTTAATTTGTATTGCTATGTTTGCCTGTATTGATAGTCCATGTTCATTTCATTGAGGTTACCAGTTTACATCTTCCGTGGTATAAATACTCCAGCAGTAGGTTTCCATGGAACAATTTTTTTTTTCTATCAGCTTAATAATGCACAAGTGCTATGATCCTCAATTGTATTACTACTAAAATGGCAGTTTTATTTTATGTGGGGTATATCCCTTCTCCCATAACACTCCTCTTAAAACCGGCTAATGCAGGTCTAGTATTACACCATGCTGCCTACGGACGAGGTAACATGGAAATAGCTTATATATAATATACCAGTATAAAGATGACCGGATACTATTTGAATGAGTATTCAATCTCCTACCCCAATAAGTTATCCTAAGATATGCAATATCCCTTATGTGGATTTAAATATGACCAATTGCTGCTAATATTGGTGAAAGTACTTTAGCTATTTTTAAAAGGGAATAGAAACTGAAAAAATAAGATGACAGAACTTTAGCCTTAGCTACATCAAATTCTTTGGTCTGATGGGAGGAAAAACAACTATGACATTTCCCAGGAGATTTTAGTCTTGTACTCAGAGAACCTTCGGAGGTCTCTAACCCTGTTTTAAATCCCCGATAGGTCAAGATTAGACTGTGTATATAGGTTCAGAAGTGACTGTTATTGCCCATCAGCGGACCTAACCCTCTAGCACCCTAATTAAAGATTAAACAAAGACAGTATTAGGTAATACGCTGTTTATAACAATGTGCTGTCAGAATCGTAGCCTTAGCTTTACCAAGTTCTCACATTTTCTTATGTGAAAGGTCCATGAGTGACCGCTTGAATCACTATCTTTCCTCCCCTGGTCAATTTAAACTTTCCTGAGCCCATGAGTGGCTCTACTCAGATAAGGAGGAAGCTACAGTTTATTTAAAATGAGGTTTCATTAATGTGTTTACTAAAGCTAATTATTTTTGAGTACGTTGTTCTTCAGATATGTCAGAAAATAGGCAATGAAACTGTTTTTTTTTAATGTGTATTTTGTCACCATAATGTACTAATTCCTGTTATGCTTTTACCTGATTTTGATTTCTGTTTCTTTTACGTTTTTTGTACTTGCTAAAAACCTCAATAAAAACTTTAAAAAAATTATTAGGAATAGTTACTATAAAATCAGCAGATCCAGTAAAATAAAATTTTCTTTCTTTTTTTTATATATGATCAAGTAAAAAAATAAAATTAGATGACAAAACTAAAAAAAAAAAAAAAAACACGCAATAAGCCCTTAATAAAACCTAACACTAACCCCCGAAGATACACTTACAGTTTTTGAAGACCGGACATCCATCCTGATCTAGCCTGGAGAAGTCTTCATTCAAGTGGGCAGAAGTCCTCAACGAAGCCGGGAGAAGTCTTCATCCAAGCGGCAAGAAGTCGTCCTCCAGACGGGCAGAAGTCTTCATCCAGACGGAATCTTCTATCTTCATCCTTCTGACGCTGAGTGACTCCATCTTCAAGACATCTGGCGCTGAGCATTCTCTTCATACGGTCCCAGCCGTACACTGAAGGTTCCCTTTAAGGGACGTCATCCAAGAACTCTATCAGCCAATTGGAATTAAAGGGTAAAAAATCCTATTGGCTGATGCAATCAGCCAATAGGATTGAGCTTTAATCCTATTGGCTGATCCAATCAGCCAATAGGATTGAGCTTGTATTCTATTGGCTGATTTGAACAGCCAATAGAATGCGCGCTCAATCCTAGATAGGATTTTATTTGGGGGGTTTGGTTGTGTGGGTGGTGGGTTTTACTTTTTTTTTTTTTTTGTATTTTACAGGTAAAAGAGCTGATTTCTTTGGGGCAATGCCCCGCAAAAGGCCCTTTTAAGGGCTATTGGCAGTTTAGTGTAGGCTAGGTTTTTTTTTTTTTTGGGGGGGGGGCTTTTTTATTTTTATAGGGCTATTAGATTAGATGTAGTTAGTTTAAATATTTGATAATTTCTTTTTTATTTTGTGTAATTTAGTGCTTTTTTTTAAATTTAGTTAATTGTATTTAATTAATGATATTTATTTAATTTTAGTGTAATGTTAGGTTTAACTGTAAAACAGGTTAGGTTTTATTTCACAGGTAAATTTGTATTTATTTTTACTAGGTAGTTAGTAAATAGTTAATAACTATTTACTAACTAATCAACCTAGTTAAAATAAATACAAACTTAGCTGTGAAATAAAACCTAAGATAGCTACAATGTAACTATTAGTTATATTGTTGCTAGCTTAGGGTTTATTTTATAGGTAAGTATTTAGTTTTAAATAGGAATTATTTAGGTAATGATAGTAAGTTTTATTTAGATTTATTTTAATTATATTAAAGTTAGGGATGTTAGGGTTAGACTTAGGGTTAGGTTTAGGGGTTAATATATTTATTTAGTGTTAGTGATGTGGGAGGCCAGAGGTTTAGGGTTTAATAACTTTAGTATAGTGGCGGCGGCGACGTTGGGGGCGGCAGATTAGGGGTTAATAAATTTATGTAGGTTGCGGCGACATTGGGGGCGGCAGATTAGGGGTTAATAAATTTATGTAGGTTGCAGCGACATTGGGGGCGGCAGATTAGGGGTTAATAAGTGTAATGTAGGTGTCAGTTTAGGGGTGTTTAGACTCTGGGTTTATGTTAGGGTGTTAGGTGTAAACATACATTTTGTTTCCCCATAGACATCAATGGGGCTGTGTTACGGAGCTTTACGCTTATTGTTAGGCTTTTTTTTAGCCGGCCCTCCCCATTGATATCCATGGGGAAATCGTGCACAAGCACGTAACAGCAGCTCAAAGCAGCGCTGGTATTTGTATGCGGTATGGAGCTCAATGCAGCCATATCGTCGGGTTTTTTCAAACCTGTAATAGCAGCGCTATTAAAGGTGAGCGGTGACAATAACTTGCAAATTATTTCCGAGCCACTCATAACGCAAAACTCGTAATCTAGCTGAGAAATTGTTACAGAGGTCCGTGTGCAGGGGGAGTAGGGGATATTGTAAAAATCATGAGTGAGGTTTAGCTGATAGAGACAGACAGTGTCCAGTGATGGAGAACAGACAGGGGAATATATAGCTTTACCTAGAGCATATACTGACATAAAGTTATACATCAACATGGAATCAATATGTATAAAGATGTGAAATTATGTATACAGGGGGAATACAAAAAAAAAATAAAAAAATAGGAATAATAATAATGGCAAAAGTATGCACATAGGCTTACCTGTGCACCTATGTATAAAGAGTGGGGAATATACAATGTAATAGATTATATAAAAGTACATTACAATTTTTTTTGATAACGTGTAAAGAACCCAGAGTCCTCATTTAGTCCAGAATTTAGCAAGTTGAGGTGCATTATCATTTTCATTTCAAAAGGTTTTTCTTTCCATGGTGTTTTTGAAGTTGCCTCTGAGGATTTTGATTTTGAGGTTTTGGATGGAATGGCCAGGTTGGGTGAAATGGTGACCAACAGGGATACAGTATTTTGTTTCACAGTGATTTTTGATTGAGTTTCTGTGAAAGTTCATCTGAAGGTGCATTTTTTGGCTTGTTTCTCCAATATAGCATCCCACTTCACATGCAGTGCAATGTATCATGTATACCACATTTGTAGATATACAGGAATATGTACCTTTAATGTTATAGGATTTATTATTGTGATTTGCTGTGGTGCTTTCACTTATGTGTTGGCATAGTTTGCAGAGAAACTATATATATATATATATATATATATATATATATATATATATATATATATATATATTTACATACACAGGTTTTAAAGTTTGTGGTCCCTTAGACATTTCCTTGTTTTCAAAAGAAAATTATCAGAAATATAGTGTAGACATTGTTGTTAATGTTGTAATTGACTATTGTAGTTGATTTTTAATGGAATATCTAAAATCATACAGAGGCCCATTATCAGCAACCATATGTCCTGTGTTTCATTAGAAAAAACCTTTTTGTGATTATATGTTAGCACAGCTGAAAAAAGAAGCAATAAAACTGTCCTTCATTAGACTAGTTGAGTATCTGGAGCATCAGCAATTGTAGGTTCAAATACAGGCTCAAGATGGCTAGAAACAGATAACTTTCTTTTGAAACTTGCCAGTCTATTCTTGATCTGAGAAATGAAGGATATTTCACGTGATAAATTGCCAAGAAACTGAAGATCTCAAACAATGCTGTGTACTACTCCCTTCGCAGAATAGAGCAAACTGTCTCTAACCAGAAAAGCAAGAGGAGTGGTAGGCCTCGATGCACAACTGAGCAAGATGACAAATACATTAAAGTGTCTGGTTTGAAAAAGAGATGGCTCACAGGTCCTCAACTGCCAGCTTCATTAAATTGTACCCGCAAAACACAAGTCTCAACGTCAACAGTGAAGAAGCGACTCTGCAATGCTGGCCTTATAGGCAGAGTTGCAAAAAAAAAAGCCATATCTCAGACTGGCCAATAATAAGAAAAGATGGGCAAAAGAACACAGACACTGGACAGAGAAAGATTGGAAAAAAGTGTTATGGAGAGAAAATCTAAATTTGAGGTGTTTGAATCACAAAGAAGAACATTTGTGAGACACAGACCAAATGAAAAGATGCTAAAGGAGTTCTTGACGCCATCTGTTATGCATGGTGGAGGCTATGTAATGGTCTAGGGGTGCTTTGGTGGTGGTAAAGTGGGAGATTTATACAGGGTAAAAGGGACCTTGAAGATGGAAGGCTATCACTCCATTGTGCAACGCCATGCTATACCCTGTGGACTGTGCTTGATTGGAGTCAATTTGCTCCTTCAACAGGACAATGACCAAAAGCACAACTCCAAACTATGCAAGAACTAATAAGGGAAAAAACAGTCCACTGGTATTCTGTTTTTAATGAAGTGGCCAGCTCAGTCACCAAATCTCAACCCTACTGAGCTGTTGTGGGAGCAGCTTGACCATATGGTACGTAAGAAGTGCCCATCAAGCCAATCCAACTTGTGGGAGGCCCTTCAGGAAGCATAGGGTGAAATATCTTCATATTAAGTCAACAAATTGACACCTAAAATGCCAAAGGTCTGCAAGGCTTTACAGCACATGGAGGATTTATTGACGAAAGCAAAGTTTGAAGGACACAATTATTATTACACTTAAAATTCATTATTTCTAACCTTGTCAATGACTATATTCCCTATTCAAACTCATTTCATGTATGTTTTCATGGAAAATAAGGAAATGTTTAAGTGACCCCAAATTTTTGAACGCCAGTGTATATATCTGTATGTGTTTACACTTCTTCACTGGGTAAACTCATCATCAGCTATGGCTTCAACTATCACCTCTATGCCGATGATACCCAGATCTACCTTTCCACCCCTGCACTTCTGTCAATTCTCACATCAGCTAATGCTTATCTGGCATTTCATTCTGGATGTTCTCTCACCACCTAAAAATAAACATTGTCCAAGACCGAAGTACTTCTAATCCCCCCTCTAATTCCACTCTAGTTTCTAATTTTTCCATCACTGTTGGCGGCACCACTATCTCCCCATCAATCCAAGTCCGCTGCCTTGGAGTCACACGACTCAAATTTGTCCTTCATTTCAGTGCTGAAACTACTAAACAGCTAATCCACTCCCTGGTAATTTCCCAACTTGACTACTGTAATAACTTACGATCTGGCCTCCCTCTCTCCCGCTTCTCTCCCCTTTAATCCATCCTAAATGCATCTGCAAGGCTAATCCACCTCTCTCGATGGTCTGTTTCTGCTGCACCTCTCTGTGAATCCCTTCACTGGCTCCCCATTCACAGCAGAATTAAATTCAAAATTCTCACCCTGACCTACAAAGCTCTCACCAATGCTGCCCTACCCTACCTGTCCTCACTCATCAACAAATATTCTCCAGGCCCCCCCCCCTAAGATCCAACAATGACCTGCTTCTTGCGTCCTCTACCATCACCTCCTCTCATGCTAGGCTTCAGGACTTCTCTTGTGCGGTACCAACCCTCTGGAACAGACTTCCTCGAGCTGTCAGACTTTCCACTAACCTCTCCTCCTTTAAACGTTCCCTAAAGACCTTTTTGTTCAGGGAAGCTTATCACCCGACTCATTAACAAATTAACTTCACTTAACCAGCAGTTGCCCTCTATCTCCTCACTGATATCATTCTCACCTTTGCAGTCCCCACCTCGTTTCCCATCCTCCCACCCATCTAGATTGTAAGTTCCCACGGGAATAGGGCCCTCAATTCCCCCTGTATTTGTCTGTAAAATGTTGTCTCTTATTGTATTGTTTCTCCATTGTACTTTTAAGTAGTACCCATGGGCAGCGCTGAGGAATCTGTTGGCGCTTTATAAATAAAGAATAATAATAATAATAATATGTATTTATATAGATATAGACATACATTTTGCAAAAAAAAAAAAAAAAAGGATATATATACACATATATATTTATCTAAAAATTAAATTTTCTATGTGAAGAGCACTCACTTTTTGTTTAGCTAAGTCAGTCTAACGTGGTGTCAGTTTAGCGTGCAAGCGATAACGGTTAGGTTTTTACTGATGAACTTGGGAATTATTATTTCAGATTAATTACATTTAGTAAACAATGTAGTACTGCAGCGAGTAAGGCCAGCAAAATGCTTGGATGTATTGGTAGAGGTATTTGCAGAAGAAATAGTAAGGTTCTTATGCCATATCTTTAGAAGAATATAAACAAAATTAAATCTGTGCAAAGGAGGGCTACCAAAATGGTACATGATCTTAAAAAAAAAAAAAAAAAAAAACTTACCAGGAGAGGCTCTATGACCTAAATATGTATAGCTTAGAGGAAAGAAGGGAAAGAGGTGATATGATAGCAATTTTCAAGTATATAAAAAGGGCTTAGTAAAACTGAGGCTGTGAGTATTTTACATAAAAAGAAAATTTTAAAAACAAGGATTCATTATCTCAAGCTGAAGGGTAGTATATTCAGGAGTAATTTGAGGAAGCACTTCTTTACAGAAAGGGAGATTGATTCATGGAATAAACTTCCACAAGAGGTAGTAATGACAAACACTGTGGGGGACTTTAAGAATGCCTGAGACAAGCATAAAGTTATCCTACGAACTAGATACGTTTATAATTTTAGGAAATATTGGGCACACTTGCTGGGCCTATGGCTCTTATCTGCTGTGAATATCTATGTTTTTACTGTCATGTGAAAAAGAAAGTACACCCTCTTTGAATTCTATGGTTTTACGTATCAGGACATAACAAAAATCATCTGGTCCTTAGCAGGTCTTAAAATTAGGTAAATACAACCTCAGATGAACAGCAACACATGACATATTACACAGTGTCATTATCTATTTAATAAAAATAAAGCCAAAATGGAGAAGCCATGTGTGAATTTAGCCCACAGTTTGGAATAGGTTGCATGTGTCACATTTATAAGCAGTCAAAATATCAGCAGCATAATGTTTTAATATAAATAACTTAAGGTGGCAGCAACTGAGCCCTCTGTAAGGATCACATGCTCTCATCTTGTCACATTAAGGACCACACTATGGGGGATATTTAGCAAAGCGTCAATCTCAGTGCATACGCTCGCCAGACATCGCTGACGAGGACCCACATACGATGCCCTCATTTATTGAAAAAAAAGTCAAAAATACATGCGTCAAGTACGGCGCGATGAGCATCGGACTGTTGTTAACTAACAGTCATCAATGTCGCGGTTATTCTGGTTTTTCCCAACTTTATTTATACCATTTCAATACTGTCCATGAACAAGCACATTTCTCTAAAGCTAATCTTTTATTTTTCATCTGTTAATGTTCAAGAAATAGCTACATTTATACCTCAACAAACAATATCTCATAGAAAGTTATTGTTATATTTATTTGTTATATGATACTTTCACATAAATTAATGTGTATTTGTATTTCTAGAAGTCCTTATATGCTTTTATCTCATTTTTTTTTCTAAATGATTATTAATGCTAGAATTTGTACATATATCTTTGCACATTTGTGTGTGTATATATATATATATATATATATATATATATATATATATATATATATATATATATGTATTATGTGTGTGTGTGTTATGTCTGAAATCTTTTGCAAACATATTTACATGTCCCTAAGTTCCTTTTTTTGTTCTAAAGAATGTTGTCTGTCATATCACTGTGTTTATATATACCACTCTATGTATTTAGTGTAAATGTATGAGCTGGGCTAGTTTTCTCTCTATACCTGTGTAACCCCACCCGATTGCAATCTAGTTTTAAAAACCACCCCTACACAGGTGTTATAAAATGGGCTGGCATATAAGATGACATTTCTTAATGAAAAAGAAATTCAAGAGAGGGAAGAAATACACCTAAAATAGCATGACAGTAAAGAGTTAATTTTAATTTCTGCTGTATCTGAATCATGACAGTTTAAATGTTAGCTGGGCTATACCTTTCAGCTATCAGCTTACGATTATATTGAATCAAACATCAATTCGAATTTTAAAATCATTGTCTAAAATATTACACTGTGTGTCCTAATGTCAGCATCAATGTTTATCTTTAATACTATTTTCACATATACATACTTTCAAAGTATAATACACAATGTAACAAATGGCACAAGTTCTGATGAGTGATAAAAGACACAAGTATCGAACAATTTGATTCATTAGTGATAGTTTAAAATGTATATCTGAATCAGATTGGCTGATGTCCTAAATCATGTGATTATGCATATTCCAATCAAAAGTGGTTGAAAAAATAACTAGTGTGTGAGTTGTTTAGGAGTTTGCGTCATAATTGGTGCAAAAAGTGTTGCGTCAAATTTGGTGCGAAGTGGAGAGAGGGACTTGTATTATTTTTTTCCAAAAAAAATAAAAAGGAAGTTAGCTATATTATGTTGTGTATTTATTTCATTTTTAGCTCTATATCTATTAATGCGACAAGTTTGGGGCAAAAATTTCCAACAAATTTGGAGAAATAATATTGTCCCCTTGCTTTGTAATGAGAGACAAAGTTGTAATATAATCCATAAGCAGTAATGTATTTTTAAATTTTATCCCTATACCTACTAGTGCACCAAATGTGGAGCAATAATATTGTTTGATTCAGAAAGGGTATACAATTTTAATAAAGTTTCTAATTTACTTTTATTATGTAATATGCTTCATTCTCTTGCAGCATCGAACATAAGCTTTCTGTGTTTTCAGACTCCCATTGATTTCAATGGCATCCGCGGCCTCAAGGGTGGCGGATTGAAAACTAGGTACGCTGCGTCGCAATAGACACGAGCGTACCTGTTAAATGTTTGATAAATTGGGAAAATGGTCAAATAGAGTCGAATGTGAACTCGAAACATCTGTAATGACGCATCGATCTGCATCGGATTGAGATCGCGGGAGCGGGTTTCGTCACACATTTAAACATTTGACGATCTTGACGCTTTGTTAACTACAGCGGATCAATCTCGCGACAAATACAATGCGAGATTCAAGCGTATTTTCAGTTGACGCTTGAATCTCGCATGTGGCAGGGAAGCCCAGGGTCACACTTCCTGTCTTGTTAGCACAGCTGGAGCCTGGGGCTACGCTGAAGCAAGGGGGCTTTGTGTAGAGGATAGTGCGGGAAATGCTATGGGCAGGTCGGTGCATGAAGTTGTTCTGGATGGGTTCACTGGGGTTAGCGTATAGGAATCACAGGATTCTTCTGTTTATTGCACTGACTTTGATACCTGCGCAAAGGATAATGCTATGTGTGTTCTGTTTGTTGTAAGTGACCATGCAGAGGTTTGAGCACCAAGGCCTATAGGGGAGGTATTAAAATGCCACCTTTGACACCAGTCTAATGCTTGAATATTCTAATGGAAATCCTGGCGTTCTTGATACTACTCTGTGTTTCTGGTTCTGACCCCTGCTTACATCCTAGTTTTTGTCCCAAGTCTTACCCTTGCTTGTACCTTGTTTTGCGGACTGACTTACTGGTTGCTGACCTTGGAACTATACATTTGACTATCCTTCTGCCTGCTCCTCTTGCTGTGATACCCGGTTCCTGACAGATATACTGGTACTGAACTTTGGCCTGATTACTGATTATTTTTCTGGATACTCCTTGTGTTATGACGTCTGGCTCAGTCTTTCTGGTGACAACCGCATCCTGTCCCTGACTATTAAGTATCGGTCATCTCCTGCAGACATGGTTCCAATTGCAACAAGGTAAATCCCTTATTACCTTATACCCTCAAAATAATAAACCAGCTAAGATGGCCAGTGGCCAAATCTTTTAACCAATTCAAGTAGTAGCACCCTCAGGCCCACATCTGCCCCTGAATTATTAACCAATGTTTTCTATTCTATCTATGCTACAGTGTCCTTTAAAGATAAAAAAAAAACAGCAAAAAATCAATTTAAAAAGTTTTTTTTGTGAAGCTTAAACTCTTCACATCTTTTCAGGTGCGCTCACTAGGCTCATATTTAGGGCTGGTTTAACATTTTCAATTCTAGAGAGGCCTTAGTAAAAACTGCAAGAAGGCTAAAAGATGCTACATCCTTAGACCAAAATACAGAGCTATGCCCATTCCTAGCTAAGCCCCTTCCTCTTGTTTTATTGCTTGTGAAACTCGTTCTTGGGTATGCAATAAAATATGTGGAATAAACTTCTTCTAAGCTTTTATCCATCCTGAATTAAGATACAAATGTACATAGGTTGTACAACAGAATAAACATAGTAAAAAATATTAGACGCTCTTGTTCATTCTCTGAGAACCTAGAATGCTTTGTCTACTGTCTCTAGATAGATGTAATTTTGGCACTCATGGTGCCTTTTAACCCCAATGCATATTCTCAAGTGCGCTAAACGGATATGAAATATTAATATTTCACATTCCAATGTTCTTCACATAGAAGAATATGTTTGATTTATTCTTAAATACATAAATATATATAGTTTCAACAATTGAATAAGCACTCTCTGGACTTTAGCCGTCTGTGTAAATAAAGAATTTTATTAGTGACGTTTCGGGACACCAAACAGTCCCTTCCTCTGACAAACAACAACTCAAAAATGGCAAACTTCTAAAGGTGAACAGAACCCTCCCCTGTGTTTTGAACCAATCAGTGCAAGTAATGTGTAAAGACAGGAGAAACAAACCCCCTGATAGGATCATGATCAAGGTAGAAGCAACCTGATAGGCTGAAGCCGGTTCAATTGTATATAACACGAGTGCATATGAGTAATAAGAAGTGAAATATGTGAAGGAAAGTACCCCCCTTGGACCGAAGGAGACATCTGTCTATAAGACTCCTATATGAGTGTGAACAATATTGCAGTAACTGTACGAGTAGTATAAAAATACACAACAAAATTAACCAATAGGGCAGCCACATACAAAACACTCCCTCCAGCCAGCCAATGAGGTCAGACCAATTGTGAAGCTATCATAGACTCCACCCTCCTGTGTATACAACGTATCAGCTGTGATTGTAAAAACCAAAACATCAAAGCGGTATAAAAACATCTACACAGTGTAATAAACATCTACATACTGCAATAAAGTGCTTAAACATTATTAGTATAAATCTATATGTTGTGTGGCATATAATCATTCACAAAGCCGTCTTTCATCATTAATACGCGAACAGCCGTCACATCTGAATATAGAAGACGCAAAGATATCAATCATACTGAACCATCCGGCCGGTCGTATCCTTGCCAACCAGAAAGCTTCGTCCTAGATCAGTAACTGCAGCTATACGGAGACAACAGCCTGAATACATCAATCATAGCCACAGGAGGTTCGCCCTCCAATCAAATGGGGGTATTACGCCACACACCACCAATACGTCAACCGACATCAGTAATAACATAGTATCAGGCTCATGATGCCCTCCCATACAATTGTCAATAAGACCGCCGCAACCAGCGGCACTTCTAGTGGCTGTTAAAAAAGATCATCAGCTCTGATGGTGTATAACAGATCAGATATACCAATGTTCCATCACTTCCCCTTGAAGCGAAACAAGAACAGTAGTGTTAGCACCTAGCCGATCCTCATCCAATAGGTTGCTAGTGTTGAGCCACACACCACCTCACGTGTGTCAAGCTAAACCAATCCTCACACAATAACGGCTAGTAGTGCTTTCAGGTATATCTACTAAGTAAGCCACTTGTAAAGCCGCAACTGCACAAATATTCATTACTAATCAGCTGCAAAAAAACATCCCCACCAAATATTGTACAAAAGATTATCACCTTTCTTTACAGGCTATATAATGTTAGTGACAATAGGTATCCTTTCTATTGAAATGTTCAATTTGAACTTAGCAATATAAAACGTGTAGTGTGAAAGACCTCATGCTATGGGTCCTTAATCATATCAAGCAGTGTATAAATACTTTCACATAAATCTAATCTGTTAAGCAGCCAAAAGGTATATACGAAAAATAGATATATACAAAAAATTGATATATACAAAAAATAGAGTAGTGCATCAGAAGACAAAACTGACCAAAAAATATCATTATAGATGTACCTTCGGGCACAAAGGTAAAATAAAGACAACCAATATAGATAACCGTACAAAATAAAAAATAAAATAATTAGAAACGCTAGTCAATGTTAACAGTTCAAAGTGCCTGTGGAAAGTAAAAAGAAAATTTAAAGTGCCTGTGGCTGAAAAAAGAAAATTTACCAATACTGCAAGTATAATTGCTCTCCACATAGTCACCAGCGGGCCAAGGGAAAAAAAAAAAAGATTAAAAACATAGGTTAAAAACAGAAATATGAGTCAATCTGGTAATTCTGGTATATAGAGGAACATAAAAGAATTTCAGAATGAGAAGTATAGATATCACCAACAGAGAGAGGGTAGACATAAATATTGTAACAAGTAGACTGAATAGGCATAAATTAACAATGGGAGGGCTCATCATCTTATGACCCCCATGAACGGATCGTGGGCACTCATTGGATACATGGACTCTCTTTTAGAGATAACACTGCCACCCTGTGTGGACATTGAGACCTCTGGGTTGCAAGGTACCCAATTCGAACATCCATCTTGCTTACTTTCTTAAAAGGATAGTTGCTCTATCGCCACCCTTTCTCAATTTTGGAACATGGTCGATTATCCGGAATCTCATATCAGTTACTGAATGTCCGGATTCAAGGAAGTGGCGGGCAACTGGTTGGTCTGTTTTTCCATTGTTGATGGCCGATCTAATGCTATACCGGTGGTTGGCCATCCTAGTCCTGGCATCATCGGTGGTCTTTCTGGTATAGTATTTGCCACACGGACAATTCAAGAGGTATACAATATGCGTAGTTGTGCAGGTCACAGCATGTTTGATTTTATATTTCTTTCTGTGTTCAGGGTGCTGGAAGTATGTACCAGTAATCATTGCATTGCATGTAACACATCCTAAGCAGCGATAGCAGCCTGCTTTCCTCCCAAGCTAGGTGGTTGATACATTATCAGCTAGATCAGTTTTCATCAGGAGGTCTCTAAGGCTCCGAACCCTTCTATAACCAACTCGTGGCGTCTTCCATGTTTTAAATGGTAGAGTGTGGTCAGCCTCAAGTAACTTCCATGCATCCTTCAATGTTTTTACAATCAAGTTCTTGTCAGGGGTGTAGGTGGTAACAAATGTCATTTGTCGTAATTTGGGATCTTCTGGGATCTTTGTCACATCATGGGCACTTGCCAGCGTGCGCATTTCCGTTAACACCTTCCGATTGTATCCTCTATCGATAAAACGCTGTGTCATCTCTTCCAGCTGGGTGGAACACTTCTCTTCATCTGTGTTATTTCTCATAACACGTTGGTATTGTGCTTTTGGGATGTTTTTGACAAGGTTAGGTTGGTGACAGCTGTGAGCGTGCAGAATTGAATTCCGGTCAGTGACCTTTCTATAGAGAGTAGTCCCCAATCCAGTGTTCTTCTTGAAAACTCTCACATCGAGGTAGTCAACAACATCTTGGCTGGTGGTGGCACTGAATCTGATTGTGCTGTTCATTTCGTTCAGAGTCTTTATCCAAGTGTTCAGTGTGTCTGGACCATCTTGCCATGTCAGGAACAAGTCATCGATGTAGCGACAATAGTATTTAATTTCTGGTTTCTCAAATACCTTGAGTGAATTTACTTCATAATCGGCCATGAAGATATTGGCTAGCGATGGGGCCACATTTGATCCCATCGCCGTGCCCGAGACTTGTAGGTAGTAGGTTTTGTCGAATCGGAAGTAGTTTTCAGAGAGACACATATCAAGCAGTTCAATGAATACCTCCTCAGAAGGACCAATGTACGGTATCTGTCTTAGACATTTGGCCACTGCTGCTATACCTAATGAGTGTGGAATAACAGTGTACAAACTTGAAACGTCAAGTGTGGCTAAAATGTCTGATGATTTGATATCTGTGAGCTGCAAAATCTGAGTTATGAAGTCTGTGGAGTCACGTATGTATGACTTTTGTTGCTTCACCCAAGGTTGCAAAAAGAAATCCACAAATTCTGCTAATGGCTGGAGCAAGGAACCCCTGGCAGACACAATCGGCCTACCAGGTGGGTTTTGTATATCTTTGTGTACCTTGGGCAATGTGTACAATATAGGCACCACTGGAAAATCTCTTTTCAGAAAGCTATAATGATTTTGAGTGATCTGATCATCATCTAGCCAATGTTTCAGAGCGGCGTCAATCTTCTTTTTAAGTCGTATCGTGGGATCACCTGGAAGAGGAAGGAGCGCGTGATGACCCCACTAGAGGCTCCTTCAGTGGCCCCCTGGCTGTTGTCTGGATCAGAGCTATCGCCAGAACTGGAATCAACTGTGCTCATATTCTTCTTTGTAAATCGCCGTTCGCGGCGGGGGCGGATCGCCCGTCTGTCCTCTGGTGTCATAATCCATCTGTATATGGTCTTGTAGGAATAGTCCTGGTTAACGGTCTGTAATTTCCAATTTTTGAACGCAATCAGTTCTTGTTTATACGTCTTCAATTGGATGTCCAATTTGCTTATCCAATCTGTATTGGTGTCCGTTCTTAGAATGGGTAATTTCTTTGTTTCATATATGGTTATTTTGGTCTTTATCTCTTTAAGAAGCTGACCAACCTCTCTTATTATGAGGAGCATCAGGTCAAAAGAGCACTTGTTTAAAATTTTGCACCAGTTGATGCAAAATTCTGTGTTAGCTCGTCCGATGGTGGGCACATTTCTAATCCTGAACCCCCTCAGAATCATCCGTCACTTATGATAATCTGATAAATATGTACCGTGCAAGTTCAAGTCAATCTCTCTTTGTTTTAATTTTGTTATGGTGTTGTACAGTGATTGGTAAGACTCTTTCACTTGCTGTTCCTCTATAGAACCAAACCGGATGTTTTCAGCATCTTCATCTGTAAAGGTGAAAATGTCCTCATTTTTATCCTCCACAGTGATGATAGGTACACATCACTAGTAGTGGCTTCAGTGGAGGTCATCCTGGTACAAAATTGCACAAAAATAGACAATAGAAAATAAAGGGGAAGGACTTCCAAGGCAACCCCTGTGTGGGTGCACTACACAAAAATGTATTGCAGATATTTGGTTCGTGGGTGTATGCACTCTCACCATCTGTCATCAACTGCCAGGGTGCTGTAAAAATATGTCCATAGTTTCAACAATTGAATAAGCACTCTCTGGACTTTAGCCGTCTGTGTAAATAAATAATTTTATTAGTGACATTTCGGGACACCAAACAGTCCCTTCCTCTGACAAACAACAACTCAAAAATGGCAAACTTATAAAGGTGAACAGAACCCTCCCCTGTGTTTTGAACCAATCAGTGCAAGTAATGTGTAAAGACAGGAGAAACAAACCCCCTGATAGGATCATGATCAAGGTACAAGCAACCTGATAGGCTGAAGCTGGTGCAATTGTATATAACACGAGTGCATATGAGTAATAAGAAGTGAAATATGTGAAGGAAAGTAACCCCCTTGGACCGCAGGAGACATCTGTCAATAAGACTCATATATGAGTGTGAGCAATATTGCAGTAACTGCACGAGTAGTATAAAAATACACAACAAAATTGACCAATAGGGCAGCCACATACAAAACAATCCCTCCAGCCAGCCAATGAGGTCAGACCAATTGTGAAGCTGTCATAGACTCCACCCTCCTGTGTATACAACGTATCAGCTGTGATTGTAAAATCCAAAATATTAAAGCAGTATAAAAACATCTACACAGTGTAATAAACATCTACATACTGCAATAAAGTGCTTAAACATTATTAGTGTAAATCTATATGTTGTGTGGCATATAATCATTCACAAAGCCGTCTTTCATCATTAATACGCGAACAGCCGTCACATCTGAATATAGAAGACGCAAAGATATCAATCATACTGAACCATCCGGCCGGTCGTATCCTTGCCAACCAGAAAGCTTCGTCCGAGATCAGTAACTGCAGCTATACGGAGCCAACAGCCTGAATACATCAATCATAGCCACAGGAGGTTCGCCCTCCAATCAAATGGGGGTCTTGTGCCACACACCACCAATACGTCAACCAACATCAGTGATAACATAGTATCAGGCTCAATTGTTAATAAGACCGCCGTAACCAGCGGCACTTCTAGTGGCTGTTAAAAAAGATCATCAGCTCTGATGGTGTATAACGGATCAGATATATCAATGTTCCATCACTTCCCCTTGAAGCGAAACAAGAACAGTAGTGTTAGCACCACCTCACGTGTGTCAAGCTAAACCAATCCTCACACAATAACGGCTAGTAGTGCTTTCAGGTATATCTACTAAGTAAGCCACTCATAAAACCGCAACTGCAGCGGTCTTATTGACAATTGTATGGGAGGGCTTCATGAGCCTGATACTATATTATCACTGATGTTGGTTGACGTATTGGTGGTGTGTGGCGCAATACCCCCATTTGATTGGAGGGCGAACCTCCTGTGGCTATGATTGATGTATTCAGGCTGTTGGCTCCGTATAGCTGCAGTTACAGATCTCGGACAAAGCTTTCTGGTTGGCAAGGATACTAACGGCCGGATGGTTCAGTATGATTGATATCTTTGCGTCTTCTATATTCAGATGTGACGGCTGTTCGCGTATTAATGATGAAAGACGGCTTTGTGAATGATTATATGCCACACAACATATAGATCTACACTAATAATGTTTAAGCACTTTATTGAGGTATGTAGATGTTTATTACACTGTGTAGATGTTTTTATACCTCTTTGATGTTTTGGTTTTTACAATCACAGCTGATACGTTGTATACACAGGAGGGTGGAGTCTATGACAGCTTCACAATTGGTCTGACCTCATTGGCTGGCTGGAGGGAGTGTTTTGTATGTGGTTGCCCTATTGGTTAATTTTGTTGTGTATTTTTATACTACTCGTACAGTTATAGGAGTCTTATTGACAGATGTCTCCTGCGGTCCAAGGGGGGTACTTTCCTTCACATATTTCACTTCGTATTACTCATATGCACTCGTGTTATATACAATTGCACCGGCTTCAGCCTATCAGGTTGCTTCTACCTTGATCATGATCCTATCAGGGGGTTTGTTTCTCCTGTCTTTAGACATTACTTGCACTGATTGGTTCAAAACACAGGGGAGGGTTCTGTTCACCTTTATAAGTTTGCCATTTTTGAGTTGTTGTTTGTCAGAGGAAGGGACTGTTTGGTGTCCCGAAACGTCACTAATAAAATTCTTTATTTACACAGACGGCTAAAGTCCAGAGAGTGCTTATTCAATTGTTGAAACTATGGACATATTTTTACAGCACCCTGGCAGTTGATGACAGATGGTGAGAGTGCATACACCCACGAACCAAATATCTATATATATATATATATATATATATATATATATATATATATATATATATATATATATATATATATATATACCTATATATATATACCTATATATATATATATATATATATATATATATATATCTGTATATACCTATATTTCTATATAGATATAGATAGATATATACCAGTTTATTAAATATGAATACTGCATAAAATCTTTTTTTTTATATGTTTTCAGCTACTTAAACTGCAAAAGTATATACATATATATATATATTATTTTTTTACATGAAAAGTATCAGATATATATAGAAATATATATTCAATAATACAAAGTACATTATTTTCTATGAGTTTCGCAATTTAGATTTTAACGAGGTTGGGTTAGCGCACATGAATATTTAGTAATCTTGAGGCGCGTTATTGAAATATTACATATAAAATATTTAAAAAAAATGTATCTAAATGATTCAAAATTATTAAAAACATACTGTCAAATATTCTAAATAATCCATAGAATATATCTATATATTTTACAATATGTTAAATAATGTTTAATAACGTCTATTAGTTTCTAAAAATATTTTATAAGTAATATTTCAATAATGCACTTTAAGCTTACTACGTTTTCATGTGCGCTACCCCGATACACGATAAGCAAAACGCATATTTTACATTCCTTTGTTCTTCACATATAAAATGGTGTACTTTTTATTATTAAATATATATTTATATATAGATATATATCTAATACTGTTCATGTACCAAAGGGTCACACATACAAGTAGAATCCAAAAGAGCAGCTGCACATTCACTTAAAAAAAGTCTCAGTTTACTTCTATTATTTAATTTGCTTCCTTCTCTTGTTATCTTTTGCTGAAAGGTTTCTCTTGGAAAGTTCAGGAGCAGCAAAGAACCTAGGTTTTAGCTGCTGATTGGTGGCTGTATATATATACCGATTGTCATTGGCTCACCCATTTGTTCAGTTAGAAACCAGTAATGCATTACTGCTCCTTCAACAAATGATACAGAGAGAGAATGAAACAAATTTGATAATGGAAGTAAACTGGAAATTTTTATAAAATTGTATGTTCTACCTAAATTATAAAAGAAAAATTTTGGGTTTCATGTCCCTTTAACTAAGCAATAGACAGATGTCCAAACTCAAAAGAGAAGGTGCTGAGAGGTGCACAGTGTTACAAAGGAAGGTTTACTAATTTCCTTTGTATATAACGTGCACTTTCAGCAGGAACACATTTGCAACAGAGAGGCAGCATTAATATTTGCATGCTTGTGCTACTGCTATAGCCTTAGTGTAATCAATTCAAATGTTTCTCCTAAGACTTATACTACGGATAAGCCTGGGGGGGTTCTCTGTGAATCTCTGTTCCTAGCTTGCCTAGGGTGATATCTTTAATGATTACTTGCTCTTTTAATGTTTCTAGCGGGTAGTTTTTGCCTGACCTTATTTATAAATTGTCTGTGTCTAGGCAAGTTATTTTGTTTGATAGACCTAGGAAATAAACATTCATGTCCAAGCATTGTCACTCACGTTGTGCCTTTTGTTTTTCTTAAAGACTTATAAACCATAAATATTTTAAATGTCATTTCTGTTTCTCATTGCTTTTAGGAAAATAGGTTAGGCTTCAGCTTGTAGCTGTGATTGGGTCAAGTATCTGCTAATGCAGAAGTTAAGTAAGAGGTTAGATACATTAGTTTATTTGGCAAATTGATGGTGGCTAAGGTTAAACAGCATAAGATGCTTCCTGTTTCTTCTGTGAGTTTACTGATGCTTTATCCATCTTCCTATGTATCCTAGTACAAATGTATTACTGCCAAACTCAGTACCCATAATGGACCAGCAGACTGAATCTGTTTTGATAAAAGTGTTTTCTGTCTTTTGGGGCCAATTTATCAAACTCCGTATGGAGCTTGATGCCCCTTGTTTTCCCGGCGAACCTTCAGGCTCGACGGAAACAGAAGATATGAATAACTTCTCCGCCTGCTCTGAGGCCACGGATAGAAATCAACCCAATTGAATACAAATGGTTTGATTGACACCCCCTGCTAGCAGCCGATTGGCCGCAAATCTGCAGGGGGCGGCATTGCACCAGCAGTTCACAAGAACAGCTGGTGCAATGATAAATGCTGACAACATATGCTGTCGTGCATTTATCGATGTGTGGCGGACATGATACGCTACATTGTATCATGACCGTTCGCACATTAATAAATATAGCCCTTTGGCTCTTTCTATGGGCCAGCAATTGCTGCTGCTGGTGTCACTATAGTAGGCAGTGTGTAGCTTGATTTTCCAAACGTTTGCTTGTTTAGTCACCCACTGTGAATGTGTGAAGAATTAGTTCTGGTACAGTGATTTTTACAATGTTCTTATCTCCTCAGCTGGGTCTATGATCTTTGTTCTTGCATGATGGACTTTTTTGCTGAAAACCTATTATAGATTTTGGCCATATTGGTAGTAAAAGTAATATTTTTTTTGCTCTGGATATAAAGACATTTTTTTTATTGAATATTTAATAAGATATCTCTGCTCTTGAAACATTTCCTCCTCAGGAAGAGAGTTGGGCAGCGTTTCTATTTCAACAAAGATTAGAGCTGTATTAGTCCAGTAGTTAAATATCAAAATAGCAAGAGTATTGCAGTATGCAGTAACAACCTTTATATTGGACTAATATTACATAGTAAAAGACAAGCTTTTGAGCGTTTCCTCTCTTGGTCATTGGTGTCATAGAAATAAGGGGGCTATGCAGACAAAAGGTGGTATAATATGAGATCAGGGAGAGGAGGAGCAGGTTGTGCCGTAAATAGAAGATCAGTCTGATGGTGAGAAATGCAAGGAGGGTGAGAATGACACAAAAACAAACACTGGCAGGGCAAATGCTGGATTAAATGAATACATAGAGAATCACACCCCGAGATATATTTTATGTATAAAACATATTCCGATATGAATCTTTTATGACTTTACATATGTTCTCTAGAGCAGTGTTGTATGTGACGACTAAAGGAGTCTGTGTTGTGCTTTCCTTTATTTTGTATTGCAGTAGTTCCTCATGTAGTGCTTTTAGGGCAGATTTTTTTATTTTTTATTTATTGTCCTTGTCTCTGAATGATTCAGACGGTGTCTTTAGATTTGTATCATGGTCCTTATTATTAGAGCAAATCCGATGATATCCGATAGCTTTGCTATAGATAATGGTTTGTTTGGTATGACTGGGATGAAAGCTGGTGCTGGGAAAGTAAATACATGTGTTTGTGTTTTTTTTTGTAGGTGGATGAATGGAGTTTGTAATGGTTATTGTGCAGTCCAAGAAACATTGTGGTTTGAAAAGTTAAATTTAAGTTTAATTGATGGATGGAGTGAGTTTAATGAGTTATGGAAGGTTTGCAAATTTTCTTCTCCTTATGTCCATATAATGGCAATGTCATGTATGTAGCGATAATATTTATAAGGTTTATGGGGGAGTGAGTGGTTAGGTTAGGAAACTCTTTTCAAGGTCAGCCATAAATAGATTTGCATACTGTAGGGACATATTTGTGCCCATAGCAGTTCCAGTCATTTGTAAGTAGATATCATTATTGAAACTGAAATAATTGTGGGTGAGGAGGAATTCTATAACTTAAGTGACTATTTCAGTATTGTATTTTTTGGTTGCGTGTTTGGGATGAGAAGAATTTGGAACAGGCTTCAAACGATCGCCTAGGGTCCCCTGGTTAATGGATTTTTGGTAGCATGTAGAAAGCACCATCACGAGGAGTTGGAGAGGGGGGGAATCATATTTTCCAATTCTCCTTAGATATGTTTATTAAATTATTTTCCTACATTTATTTGTGTATTCCTGGGTGGGGTCCTGGTCCAGCTTTTTGCAGTAGATTTGGTCAGGCAATTGCCTGTTTCCTTCTGCAACGTAATCCTTTGTGTTCATGATTACCACTGATCCACCCTTGTCCAACGGCTTGATTGTGATTAAGTTATTCTTTCTTAAACTTTTTACATTATTTCTTTCTAAGTATGAAAGGTTGTATAAGGTTTTTTTTCTGCTGTGTGGTAACCAAGGATGCCACTCTAAGGCAAAAATGTTCAATTTAGATGGTCCAACGGGTGTAAGGTTTGTGTTCTTCCTGTTATTGGCATCCAGGGTAGGTGTGTCATTTTCTTTGTTAAAGAAAAACTCATTTAGCCTCAATCTCCTAAAATAATTCTTCCATGTCTGTGTACAGATGTATGTGATCTAGTTATGTGCTTGGACAGAAAGTTAACCCCATTGGATAAGACAGATTTCACAGGAATTGATAGATGATAATCTGAGAGGTTTACAATCCCAGTATTGTCTGTTCAGGGTGTATCATTCCTGACAGTCTCTGTTTTATATGATACATGGTCAGCTTCAGTGGGTTCAGGTTGCTATAGCTGCAATGCACTAGTGAGCCAATGGGAAGAGGCATATGTGCATAGCTATTAATCACAAACTAGTCCCAAGTAGACCATTGAAGCTTCTGATTCCACCTATATCTGCTTTTTTAACAAAGGATACTAAGGTAAATTTAATATTATAAGTAAATTGAAAAGTCTATTAAAATCTGAATACTGAATGTTTAAATTTGACTTCTATGGCTCTTTATTGTTGAATAAATACTACAAAGGTGGGAGTTTCCTACATTGTTTATGGTCTCTGTTGTCAAAAGAGTTGTGTTGCTGATGCCAAAGATCTGGAATCTTTTCTTTTGTTTCAGCATTTTGTCCAAATTCAGTAATGGAATGGTGTCTTACATAAACCACCAACGGGTGCTTAAAGGGACAGTCTACACTAAAATTGTTATTGTTTAAAAAGATAGATAATGACTTTACCACCCATTCCCCAGCTTTGCACAACCAACATTGCTAGATTAATATACTTTATAACATTTAAACCTCCAAATATCTGCCTGTTTCAAAGGCTCTATAGACAGCCTCTTATAACATGCTTTTTTATTTGCTTTTCACAGCAGGAGACTGATAGTTCATGTGGGCCATATAGATAACAATGTGTTCATGCCCGAGGAGTTATTTAAGATTTAGCACAACACAGTTCTAAATGCAAGTCAATAGATAAAAAAAAAATAGTCATGTGATCAAGGGGCTGTCAGAATATGCTTAGATACAAGGTAATCACAGAGGTAAAAAGTATATTAATATAAATGTGTTAGTTATGAAAAACTGGGGAATTGATAATAAAGGGATTATCTATCTTTTAAAACAATAAAAATCCCATTGTAGATTGTCCCTTTAACAGATCTGCTATGCCAGAAGCATCTTGCAATCTCAATTTGGCAGAATTCTTAATCAATAGAATTTCAGCCATTCACATTACCACTTCTCAGGACTTATAGGCAGATTCTTAGTGTTGCAAACAGTTCTATCCAGAGGAATTATTAGGGGTCAAGTCCAGCAGGTACACATGGAAACGGAGTTCCTGTACTATTTTTGCAGGTGAAACTAAGTTCCTCCTTACAGAGAACAGAAACACTTCAGTAAACACTGCTGCACCTGGTGGGAGGAGCTGGAGCACAATCTGGTTAGACGGATAGTGAGATTCTCTAGTAATGGGCAGTAACATTTCCTACAATAACCTTAAATGCAAGCCTGTCAGCAGTCCTACTATGTGATCACCCCGAATTGTAAGGAACACATGGTGCTTACATTTCTGTGTGGCTTGCTCTGGGGTTAGTTAGATCCCCTCAGCAGAAATAGGACTATTGTAACTTAAATGGGTGAGACTCTGTGACAGAGGAGGAGTATTAAGCCCAAAGGCAACCATTTAACCCTTGATTGGTTTGAATTTGCTTTCATTAATCAAAGTATATAGTTTAAATACATATACATTCAGTGTGTGTATAAAACAATATTAATTGTGAGGTGGGTGGAAGTCTTGGTGAGTTCCCACACTTTTTTTTTTTAAGGACTTGACCCCTGGAAATGATCTGTTATTATTCTCTTTTTTTGTCCCAGAGTTGAATGAATTCCCAAATAAGCTTATTGGCAATGCCAAAGTTCTGAGATACTCCACCAGAAACAAACATCCTCATATAGTTTCTCTACATGCAGTGGCTATTATTTTAAGATGCAGAATTGTTTATCTCTTTCTACTAATTGTAATGCTTCCTTATATTCATTTAGTAGCTCAAATAATCTGTTTCAAGACACAATTCTTTATGATCCTTGAGAATACATGCTCTAACAGCTTGGTTATCGAGGGGGGGGGGGGGTTAAAGAGACAGTAAAATCAAAATGTAACTATCATAATTTAAAAAGAGAATGCAGTTTTAATAGACTTTTCAATTTACTTCCATTATGAAACTCTGCACTGTATTTTTATATGCACACTTTCTGAGGCACCAGCGCCTAGTGAGCATGTGCAAGAGTTCACTGTATATGCTTATATGAGTCTGTAATTGGCTGATGGCTGTCAAATGACACAGGGGGCGGCATATGGAAGGGAATTTTGAAAATATTAATTTAAAATAAAAATGACTCTATATTTAAAATTCGGTGTAAAGGTTATTGTATTATCTTTTTATTAAGAACTTGTTGCAATTCTATTGTATTTAAGGAGACAGAAAAAATGTCGTAATTACAAAACTTTTCTGTTGCTGTGCTGCTATAGAATAACATATCAGCCAAATCTAAATATTTTTAAACAAATTAACATACTTTATTCTGCAATTGTTTTCAATAGCCAAACTCCGCCCACTATTTGCCTTATTTGCAGAAGCCAATCTGAGCTTAAGTCTTCAGACAACAAGGCTAGTCTCAATTATAATGTTAGTATAAAGTACATTGTTTAGCAGTTGTTGTTAGGGAAAGATATGTAATAGGGTTAGCCTTGAGAAGTCTGCAGGTACTTTTACTCAAAGCTAAATTACATGAAAAGGGAACAGAATAACTAATGAAACTATATTTTAAAGTTGTTTCCTTAATATATTTTATATAAAAATCATGTTGTTTACTGTCCCTTTAATGATCCTTTAACCCTTTTAATACGAGTGACAATATGCAATTGTCATCCACACAATGATTTCAGCGTGAATTGCAACCATGTCTCGTCAGCTGGGGGGCTGCTTTTAGAGCTAAATTGCACTACCTGCATGCTTACCGGGCACTACAAGGTGGCCAAGTGGCTCTGCATCGCTGAGAAAATCCAGGGATAACTGTGATGGCAACACACATGGTCATGATGAGGTCACCAAGCCACAGAAACCCAGAAGGAAGTGCAGAGTAGCTGCACAGGACTTAAAGGGACAGTGAATCCAATTCTTTTTTATTTTGTGATTCAGATAGAGAATGCAATTTTAAGAAGCGTTCTAATTTACTCCTATTATCAAATTTTCTTCGTTCTTTTGTTATCTTTATTTGAAAAAGGAGGCATCTAAGCTAAGGAGACAGCCAATTTTAGGTTCAGCACTCTGGAGAGCACTTGTTTATTGGTGGGTAAATGTATGCATCAATAAGCAAGAACAACCCAGGTTGTTCACCAAAAATGGGCCAGCATCTAAATTTACAATTCTTGCTTTTCAAATAAAGATAACAAGAGAATGAAGAACAAAACAAAAAATTGGGTTCAGTGTCCCTTTAAGGGAGCTGTATGGGGGATAAGTATTTAAAGCCCTCACTCTCAGCTCCCTTATGTCTTAGAGACCCCCAAGACCCACCGTTTGAAAGGTAATTGACTGCTCTTTCAAACAATATGGGGGGGGGGAGAATAAGTACAATAAAATAAAAATAATATATGATATATATATATATATATATATATATATATAAATCTCATGTTTAAGGATATTATAACAAGCCATCTAAAAGGCCTAGAGACTGCCATATCCCCTTGTTTTAAAGCCCAGCAGCCCCTCTTCATAATAAAGGTCCTTTATTATTGTTAATAGCCAGGTGATCACTGTGGTAATAGCGATCATTTGGCATGAATAAAATTGCATTTATTTGAGTAGAGGATCATGGGAGTCCCTATTTGGAGATCAAAGTTACATAATTATACCAAAAGGCCCTTATTTATAAAAGGATAACCCCTTCTTCTTCTTTGACTATAGAGTTTAGAAAAAAATACACACACCATTGTTGGCAACCTTATTAAAAATATGCATTTTCCCATACATTTTGGTGCGCAGATTTCACATGCCGTGATATATTCATAAAATATAATTTTAGTTTGATTCTGTTGGGGCTGCTGAAAAACAACACCAACAATTTATAATAAAAAAATGTGTGGGCCTACAGTGGGGATTAAATGTGAGCAGCATCTAACAACTCCAAAACAGCTCAGCACAGGGGTGGAATTTGCTCAGCAGTTAAGGAGCTAAGAATCTGACCCTGCATTGTGAGGGCTCCATACCAGCCTTTTCTGTAATTTTACTCTGAAAATATATTTTACTTGTATAATACATTTAGATCGTATTTAAATCTGTCCCTAGTTGGCCTTAGTAGGTGAAATAAGGTTAAAGTACAGAAGAGGCTTTTCAAGGGTTATGTCCCTAACAGAGGAGTAACTAGAAACCACAGGGCCCAGGTGCAAGAATCTAAGAAGGCCCCCTCCCCATACCCCCCACCCCCAAAAAGTGAATTTGATACATATAAAAATGTTTTATTTTTTTAACATTAAACACAGAAAAAAAATGTGTATCAGATTACATGTCTGCAAAAGGAGGTACCCTGTGCCCAAAGTCTGTGAGATGGTCTGACCCCCTATTACTGTATATAGTGACACTGTTTAACCCATCAGTACTGTATATAGTAAGTTAGTGACACAGTCTGTAATCTGCTAGTGAGATGGCTGGTCTGACCCTACCTGCCCCAGTACTTTATAAAGTGACCACAGTAGTCTGTGACATAGTCCTGCCCCCCCGTACTGTATATAGTGGTACTGCATAGTGACACTGTTTACCCCCTCCCCCCATGCTGTAGTAATAAGGTCTGTAATTTGCTGGTTCCACAAACATACACACACACATGCATAAATACACACAGTCACATACATACATACACACATATACACATAAACACCAATAGGTAAAACAGAAAGACTAACCCCTGTAGTCAGAGACACTAGTGAAACATCGTGTCACACTCACATGATATCAGTGCAGACAGTGGCTGGGCCCCCACAGTGAAGCTGGGCCCCCACCCTTGTGGGCCCAGTCGCAATTTCGACCTCTGCACACCCTGTAGTTTCGCCCCTGGTCCCTAAACTGTTTTCACTTGCAACTTGCCCTCTTTCATATGGGGTGTTTTTCTGTTCTCCCTAGTTGTCCCTGAATACTATGTGACACTGAGAAAGCGAGAGAAAATTGTATGTATACTTACTGCTAAATCAATCTCATCATACTCGTGGTGACACTATTTGTGCTCATTTTTTAATCTCTCCTGGGTGTTTTTCTTATCTCTTATTTCTTTGTCCAGGAAAACATAATCTTTATCCTTTCCCAGTAGGTCCTGGTTAGGGTATATGTTAAGGGAAGCTATGGTTGCCATATTGCCACTTTAACATATGTATTTTCATAAGTGTCCTCTTTTAGAGTTATTAATGAGCATTATTTAAATGGTTTCTTTAAACAGACCCTGACATATGCATTTGTCATAAGGATCCTCCGTAAAAGTGGCAATATGGCAACCCTAACTGAAGTGGACAAGAAGAGAAGTATATGTTTCTTACTCCTAGAAGCCAGGAGACAGTATAAACCACTGGAATCTGAATCTCACCACTTTTAGTGTGAAAACCAAATGGGATGTACAAGTGCAAATAGAAAATACTCTTACATGATAAAACATTTTGCTATTGAACTATTGATTGCATTTAACTATGTGTTTAACCCTTTCAAATTAATTAAACATATAGTTAAAGCCAGCTCCAGAAAAGCAATATATATGTTTAGCCAACAGTCACAAGCTAGCTCCCAATAGCACATTACTGCTGCTGCTGCAAATGATATATACATATGCTTTAAAAAAAAGGATTCCAAGAAAATGAGTTAAATATGATAAGTGCATTTTTAAAGTTTTTTTTAAAAATTACAAAAAAATCATTTAAGTTTAAATATGACTTTTGTGTCCCTTTAATAAATAAATAAATACATAGTTTTCACATAATCTTTAAGGCATATTTTAAACCTCATCTACATGAGTCCAACTGCTGAGACATTCTAATAAATGTAATAGAAAGAACGACAAATTGAAAGGTATGGTAAGAATAATGTCCTGTGATCTAAAAGGAGATCTGAGGTGTGTAAGGGCAGAAATTAAATTACTTAGGTACACTAAGTTAAAAACTCAACTAAAGACAAAAAGGGATACCCCTGTTACAATAGAAGAAAGGATAATGTGATATATTAGAACACAAATTCTTTTAAAACCTAACCTTTAATTAAAATTCTTAAAACATATAACGGTTGCACTAGATGATGGGCGGGCAACTTATTGTTTTAAAATAATAAACCAATTTATATCTCAGGAGATTTATCGTTATTACATAGAAGTTCATACCATCTAGTACACAGGTAATTAGCTCAATGTTCATAGTAACTTTAAACTTCCATTCTTTCGGTAACTAGATTTAGAGAATCAATTAAAGAATACCAAGTATATTTCCATAAGCCCTCCCCCAATAATATTTTCTCCCTTTGGTTTAGATTAAAGAAGGTAATTTCAGTAAGCAATTAAAGGGCATTCTGATTGGTTTATACTTTTACTATTTGCAATTGCAAACGAACAGCCCATTAGATAATATCCGGCCACATATATAATAACCTCAGGTGATAACTGCTTTCCAAGGGTAAAGTAAAAGAAATTGGTTTTGTTAAAATAGATGGGAATAATTCAGTCCCAAGAATGCAAGTGCCAAAACCATGATTTCAGTCTAAACTATTTAAATAAAGGAACCCAGAATGCTCACATTTACATGAGATTTAATACAATTTGGACGTGAGTCTATGTAATGAATAAGCCAAACCAGATAGCATATTCTCAACCTCTTTGATTTGCAGAAAGAGAGTGCAACCCTTTTCCCTGAGCTGAATAGTTCAGTCATATTTATAGAACAATCAAATATAATATTTGTCACCTCAATGTAAAAGAAAAACAACACATCCTTAGTATAGTTTGTAGTGGTTGGACATATTCATATTCATTTGTCAAACCTTTCACAGCTAAATCCTTGCAGTACTGGTCCATCCAGCAGCAAAATTGCTAATGCCCCTGGGAATAAAATTGTTAAGACAGGTGCACAGCTGCTGTGAGAAGGGCAAATTGCCACAGAGTGTGAAACTGCTCTAAGAAAAAGGGAAGGATGTATAGAGAATACCAATCTGCTGTAACACATATTATATACTGTCCTATTTTTGTAAAGAACAGATGTAACGCAGGCAGCAGTAGAGTCTAGCATAGTGCAGGCGACCTTCATTGAATAGTAAAGCACAATTATTTATGTATGTGATGGGCTGCAGCAATGACAGCATTCTTTCGATATACAGTATACAGACAGAATGAGTTTCCCTAAATTACATTACTCGTGTGCCTGATGCAATTCCATGGGAGATTAGAGGTTAAGTCAAAATTAAAATATCATTGGTCAGACCGAGCATTTAATTACAAAAACCCAAAACATTCCAATTTACTTCCATTATCAAATTGACCATTTTATCATGGTATTGTTTGTTGAATCTTAACTCCTTTCCATGACAGCATATCTGGGTAGGCTCATAAGAGTGACAGTGACTTGAGCACTATATAGTAGTAGTGTTATACATGTAGTGCTCAAGATGTGCATGCTCCTGAGTCTAGGAGATATGCTCACATGGGAAGGAGCAAAGCACATCAACAAAGGAGACAAAGAAAACTGTACTCTATGAAAATCATTAAAGGGACGCTGAACCCAATTTTTTTCTTTTGTGATTCAGATAGAGCATGCAATTTTAAGAAACGTTCTGATTTACTCCTGTTATCAATTTTTCTTCGTTCTCTTGCTATCTTTATTTGAAAAAGAAGGCATCTAAGCTAAGGAGCCAGCCATTTTTTTTATCAGAACCATGGGCAGCACTTGTTTATTGGTGGGCGAATTTATCCACCAATCAGCAAGAACAACCCAGGTTGTTCACCAAAAATGGGCCAGCATCTAAACTTACATTCTTGCTTTTCAAATAAAGATACCAGAAGAATGAAGAAAATGTGATAAAAGGAGTAAATTAGAAAGTTGCTTTAAATTGCATGCTCTATCTGAATTCATCGTTTGGGACCAGGTCTATTTTTACATTTCTGCGGTGTTTGTGTTTAGCTGTAATTTTCCTCTTACTCATTTCCTGTACCCACACATATTATATACCTTTATTCTCGCAATTAAATGGACTTTCTAAAGATACCATTATTTTCATCATATCTTATAAGTTACTATAAAAAGATATATAAAATTTGATGAAAAAAATTGAAAATAAAACACACACTTTTTCTAACTTTGACCCCCAAAATCTGGTACAGATCTACAACCACCAAAAAAAATCCTACGATAAATAGTTTCTAAATTGTGTCCTGAGTTTAGAAATACCCAATGTTTACATGTTCTTTGCTTTTTTTTGTAAGTTATAGGGAAATAAATACAAGTAGCACTTTGCTATTTCCAAACCATTTTTTTCAAAATTAGCGCTAGTTACATTGGGCCACTGATATCTGTCAGGAATCCCTGAATATCCCTTGACATGTATATATATTTTTTTAGTAGACAACCCAAAGTATCTAGACCCATTTTGGTATATTTCATGCCATTATTTCACCGCCAAATACGATAAAAAAAAAAAAAAAAGTTCACTGAAATTATTTATAAACAGCTTGTGCAATTATGGCACAAATGGTTGTAAATGCTTCTCTGGGATCCCCTTTATTCAGAAATATTAGACATATATGACTTTGGCGTTGCTTTTTGGTAATTAGAAGGCTGCTAAATGCCGCTGGGCACCATATGTGTATTATGCCAAGCAGAGAAGGGGTTAATTAGGGAGCTTGTAGGGTTAATTTTAGCTTTAGTGTAGCAGACAACCCAAAGTATATTTCATGCCACCATTTCACCGCCGAATTCGATCACATAAATAAAATCGTTCACTTTTTCACAAACTTTAGGTTTCTCACTGAAATTATTTACAAACAGCTTGTGCAATTATGGCACAAATTGTTGTAAATGCTTCTCTGGGATCCCTTTTGTTCAGAAATAGCAGACATTTATGGCTTTGGCATTGCTTTTTGGCAATTAGAAGGCCGCTAAATGCCACTGCGCACCACACTTGTATTATGCCCAGCAGTGAAGGGATAACTAGGGAGCTTGTAGGGAGCTTGCAGGGTTAATTTTAGCTTTAGTGTAGAGATCAGCCTCCCACCTGACACATCCCACCACCTGATCCCTCCCAAACAGCTCTCTTTCCTCTCCCACCCCACAATTGTCCCCGCCATCTTAAGTACTGGCAGAAAGTCTGCCAGTACTAAAATAAAAGGCTTTTTTATTTTTTTATTTATTTAAAAAAATAGTTATGTAGCTCTGATGGACCCCCCCTTAGCCCCCAACCTCCCTGATCTCCCCAAACAGCTCTCTAACCCTCCTGCTACCTATTTGCCTCCATCTTGGGTACTGGCAGCTGTCTGTCAGTACCCATTTTGCCCCTCCCAAAAAGTTTTTTTTTTTTTTTTTTTTTTAAATATATAGTTTTTCTGTAGTGTAGCTGCCCCCCTCAAAACCCTCTCCCTCTCCCAGATCCTACGATCTTTATTTCCCCCCCCCTCCCTCTCCCAATTCATTTCCATTGGTGTCAGTGTAGGGTTGCCACCCATCCCTTAAAATACAGAACACTTATAAGTTACACATGCTGCAGGGTGTGGAGGGAGAAATATGAATAGTGCTGTCCAGAAACACAATACATGTTCCTCCCTGCATACCCAGCATAGGGTTGCCACCTCAGCCATGTTTTCCTGGACTATTATGAGTTACACATGCTGCAGGGTGTGCAGGGAGGAACATGTATTGTGTTTCTGGACAGCACTATTCATATTCCTTCCTGCACACTCTGCAGCATGTGTAACTTATAAGTGTTCTGTATTTTAAGGGATGGGTGGCAACCTTAACCCTGCAGCACGTGTAACTCATAAGTGTCCAGGAAACATGGCTGAGGTGGCAACCCTATGTCAGTGGTTGCTGTGCGTGCGCGCACACACGCACGCGCCCCCCCGCAGGCCCCCCGTGCATGCTCCCAGAACCCAGCGTGCACATTGCACATACAGGAACCGGACGCCAGGTAGTAATGGCCCCCCCCAGCCTTCCTGCTAATGCTCCCACCCTCCAACGATCAGCACCATTGCTACTGGTGCAGAGAGGGCCACAGAGTGGCTCTCTCTGCATCGGTTTGTAAAAAAAATGGTATTGCAGGATGCCTTAATATTGAGGCATCACTGCAATACCATAAAAGCGTCTGGAAGCGATCAGGATCGCTTCCACCGCTTAAAACACCAGAGGACATGCCAGGAATGTCCTTGGTCGTTAAGGGTATTTTTTTGTAGGACGTTCCTGGCACGTCCTCAGTCGTTAAGGGGTTAAAGTGTTATTATTACTTTTATGTCCCTTTAAAAAGGTATTTATAAACGTGTTTATATATATATATATATATATATTTATTTTTCTTTATCTTAGTGATTTTTTTTTGTTAAAAAAAAATCACTCATTCATTGATTATTGATTGATATATTGTGCTCAATAACGTTGAGAAAAGCAAAGGGACAAGTTATTTACAATGCTTGATATATTTTGCAGCATCCTCTTGTGAAAAATATTTATATGACTATTACAAATATTACCTGTTATGAGTTGTCAGAAGTGGTGGTTCATAGATCAGCTACAAGCATGTACAACCTTGTTTAATGTACATATATAGCAAAATATCTTACAACAGAATGCTGATGGTGTACTGCGCCACTCCCTTTTAACTGAAAATGTTTTAATACTACTTACATTACTGCTTAAGCTCTTGCCTAGGCTCTGATATAAACAGTCTTTGCTCTGGCAAGATTATGTAAGAGGGGTCTCGTTAGTACTGCAAGGTCCTTCAAACAATTTTATAAAAGCAAATACAATTTTAGCTTGAGAGCTGTTTATCTCACTATGAAGGTTAAAAAAGCTGCTAACAATCCCACTTTTTAGTTCAGATTTAATAGTTTTGTCCCACTTTCCCTCCTGTTGCTCTCCCTTTCTCAAGAATGCCCAGGTTACATGCATTGAAGCTAAGGACTACGCAGCAATGACCCCAGACTGCCCACAACATGCAGAACCCTGACCTCAGCAGTCTTGATTCCATCCTTTACCTGACTTTAGCCCCTAAGCTACAGTAACTCTGCTCACTGGATGCCCCTTACTTGCCCCTAGGCTCTGGGTGGAAATGTTAGTAGGTATGGGTCTATACCATATAAGCCACTGTATATCTGATATTTTCTCAGACCTTCCAAACTCCCCAGATTTTGAGGGATAGCCACATGTTGTAAGGTTTGCCCACTCCCCTTCCCTTCAGTGGAAAAATTCTGGTTTCTAAATCAAACAACCTAACCACCCACAATAAACCTTGACTTCTCCTAATCCCATCCATGACACCTCCCACCCACCCAAAACACACACTTGATTATGTCCCTTTCACTGTTGCTCTGACTCTTGGAAATTATTTAGAGGTTTCTTAGTATATATTTATATGTATATAATGAAGGTAAGATGCATATCTATAAATGTGTGTGTCTGTGTGTACATGTATCAGATGTTTAGAGGAACGATATGATTAATCACATAGGTGGTAAACAATGAATAAAGTCACAACAAAGATGGTATTTGTATATGTAAAGGTAGAAATGTATTCTTTTTACAAATGTCTGACACATAACACAGCACACAAGAACTCTCTTACACACACACTGACAAACAACACGGCATACAAGAACTCTCTTACACACACACACACACACACACACACACACACAACACAGCATACAAGAACTCTTACACACACTGAAACACAACACAGAAAACAAGAACTCTCTTACACCCACACACAATGACACACAACACGGCATACAAGAACTCTCTTACACACACACACACTGACGCATAACACAGCATACAAGAACTCTTACATACACACACTGACACATAACACAGCATACAAGAACTCTTACATACACACACTGACACATAACACAGCATACAAGAACTCTCATACACACACACACTGACACATAACACAGCATACAAAAACTCTCATACACACACACACTGACACATAACACAGCATACAAAAACTCTCTTACACACACACACAGACACAACACAGCATACAAGAACTCTCTTACACACACTGACACACAACATAGCATACAATAACTCTTACTCACACTGACACACAACACAGCAAACAAGAACTCTCTTACACACACACACTGACACATAACACAGCATACAATAACTCTCTTAAAAACACACTGACACATAACACAGCATACAAGAACTCTCTTACACACACACACTGACACACAACACAGCATATAAAAACTCTCTTACACACACACACACTGACACACAACATAGCATACAAGAACTCTTACACACACACACTGAAACACAACACAGAAAACAAGAACTCTCTTACACACACACACTGACACATAACACAGCATACAAGAACTCTCTTACACACACACACACTGACACACAACACAGCATACAAGAACTCTCTTACACACACACACACACACTGACACACAACATAGCATACAAGAACTCTTACACACACACTGAAACACAACACAGAAAACAAGAACTCTCTTACACACACACACACTGACACATAACACAGCATACAAGAACTCTCTTACACACACACTGACACATAACACAGCATACAAGAACTCTCTTACACACACAACATAGCATAGCATACAATAACTCTTACTCACACTGATACCCAACACAGCAAGCAAGAACTCTCTTAAACACACTGACATATAACACAGCATACAAGAACTCTCTTACAAACACACACACTGACACATAACACGGCACACAAGAACTCTCTTACACACTCAAACATAACACAGCATACAAGAACTTTCTTACACCCACATAACACAGCATACAAGAACTCTCGTACACACACACTGACACATAACACAACATACAAGAACTCTCTTACACACACACACACTATATATATATATATATATATATATATATATACACACACACATATACACACACACACACAAGAATATAAAATAATGGAGTGTCTGTAATTATTTGAGCCTGGAGTTACTGTAAGAAGCATAATGGCTATAGTCCCGGGAGTTTACCCAAAGTAGCACTACACTTATAGGGAATCTTTATCTAGGTGTTAAAGATGTATTTTAGTTATAAAATATATCGTGTGGCGCGGTAACACAGAGATATATTTATAAAACAATGCAGAAAGTATTCCTACCATCATATTCACTGTAGAATTATTGGCAGTGTGCTTAGATTGAAAACAATGCACACACCCATACACATTTCTGCTATACACCTGCCAATTTCTCCTTTACACATAGATACATTTTATGTATGTGATGTAAGGCCATTCATTCATTAGGATAACACATCTTGATCTCATTATTTTTTTTAACACCAATTTATTTATTTTTGTTTTTAAACCAGCATTTATTAAGAGTGCTTTTTGCTCTAAAAGTTAAAGGGACATCTAGTGGAAAAATAAAATGATCCAACTCTATAGAGCATATTGTTTTTGCTCTATTGAACCCTCAAACTATGGTTTGCTCTGTTGAATCCTCAAACTATATGTTTAAACACATAGGTAAAATCATTCTTAGAAGCTGAAGGCATTGCAGATACCAAGCTGAACAGAGACGGTGATTGGTCAGGTCATGCACCTACTGCTGCTAATTGGTTCCCTGGCTGTGTGATGTTCTATACTAGCAATCCTCTGTGGCTTTTAAGAAGGGTCAGTAGTGCACAGATTACACACTATAATAAATTAGAGAATGTCATTTTGGCACTAAAATATATGGTTTATGGTACATTTTAAAGTCAGCCTAAATCAACTGAAACGTTAACATAATCAATAGTTACCATATTTGTATTCTTCTAAGATTTTGTAAACACCTCCCAAAGATTCTCTATCCATAATTCTGCAGCACTGTTAGCCAGGTCAAGTGATATACTAGAGTATCCCAATACTGAAATTGAGAATCACAGCATTATTGGCTTTTCATTTAGTCAGTTTGTGAATGTCTTAAAGGAACATGGAAGTGGAAACTAAACTCCCTTGATTCAGATAGGTAATGCACTTTTAAAACCATTTTAAATTCACTTCTATTATCAAATTTACTTTATTTTCTTGGTATCCTTTGTTGAAAATAATATGCACAAACACCCAGCAGCAATGCACTGATGGGAGCTAGCTGGTTATTGGTAGCTATGCACATTTATTCCTTGTCATTGATTCTTGATATGTGTTCAGCTAGCTCCCAATAGTACATTGCTGCTCTGGTGCTGACTTTAACCATGTGTTTAACTTCTTTGCATGGGTTAAACACATAATTTTATGCAAACAATAATAATAATATAATGCTGTAACATATTAGATTTTATTTTATTTGCACTTTAATGTCCCTTTAAATCTGAAGCAAAATTTAGCAATAAATCATAAAATGGCAAAGTAGATTGAATACCCGTCGCTACTGAATAACACACAATTAAAAAAAGAGCGTAATAGTTTCTAAAGGAGAGGTATAAACAATGCTATAAGAAAAATTCTAAAAAACAGGATATAATGGATTTCTGTCTGTTTAAAGGGGCATCAAACTGAAAAAAAGAAAATCCTATCACTAATATGAAAGAGCAGTATTTTGCTTTAAAAAATTGAAAAAAGTTGTATAAATTTAAAATGGAATGAATGCAAATTGTTATTATTAGCCAAAGAGCATATTTAGGAACTATGCAGCTGATGCTGCTGTATTAGTTTAAATACATTACACTTTACATTTCAAGCAACAACAAAAAACAAACTAAAAAACAATCAAACCCTTTAGGATACATAAATGCAGCTATTACATATGGATGAGGTGTATTTAAGATGATTTCCTATTGGGGAGTCAGCAAATGCATCTGTACTCTAATTCTAAATCTCCCACACACAATGTATTTGTGCAACTGTCAAAATTATTTTTACTTTAAAGGGACACTCATGTTTTATTACATTTTCATGATTCAGATACAGCATGTAATTTTAAACAACTTTCCAATTTACTTCCATTCAAAAAAATGTGCACAGTCTTTTATATTTACACTTTTTTTGAGTCACCAGCTCCTACTGAGCATGTGCAAGAACTCAAACTATACGTATATGCATTTGTGATTGGCTGATTGCTATCACATGGTACAGGGGGAGTGGAAATATACATAACTTTGAAACTTGTTAGAATAAAATCTACTACTCATTTGAAATTCAAAGTAAATTCTATTGTATTGTCTTGTTATCTTGCATTTGTTGATTATGCAAATCTGCTGTGTTTACTGGTCCTTTAATATATAAAAGTACCACAAAACAATGTGCCATACCCATGCTTGAAATGGTGCCAGGTTCACTGCACTACGCACTGGTAATTGCAGCAAGCCTCCAGTTGGTTTCAATTAAGTATAGCAAATGTGACAGTCTATTTCTCCTTTCACTGTCTTACCTAAACACTGGGGGGGAAAAAACATGCGGCATTCTCTATATAGAAATAAAAGTGCCTAGTATGTGTCTGACTGTGGTGTTTACATAAGGGAGCGGCAAATCGAAAGCTACAGGTAGGTGTCATAATCATCCGTGCTGGGATAATAACACTGCACATATCTATGTGTGCCAACACATGCTGCAGCTGCTTTCAGAGGAGGCAGATGTGCCCAACGTGTTCTGTGTGCCAAGCAGATCCTCATCTTGAAATCAGAGCTCTGTGCCAAGTGCTTGCTCATCTGCTGCTGACACATACTTTGGCACTCAGTTTCCTCACAATTAAGTTTGCATACTGTCACACAAACAGGGGGCTGGGGAAGCCCTGATGTTACTGACAGAAACAGCTACCATTCTGAAGCTTTATTTCAGTCAGTGGTCAGTGTAACACTTTTGTTGTAAGTGATATATTCCAAAACACAACCAATCCTGAGTGTTTATTATTGTATAATAAAAATCTATAATGTATTAAAAACATAGTCCAATTGAATTCATCACCCTTTAGTTTGAAGGGATAGGGAAACATGTAATTCTTGTAAATATTACTGCAAATATGCAAGAAAAAAATACATAAATCACTAGGTCATCTAAGGAAACAAATAAGAGATAACACTGTTAAAATATTTGTAATGATGGGTATTGTGCTTTTTAGAGCTGTTCAATATTATGTGCAGAGATGTTTTTCTCTACAGTGAACTACTGTATAGTGTGTACAGCTTTACAACATTAGTAAACACTCTCTGCATAGCCTTAGAATATAAACGAGTTGAACGGTTCTCATATTATAGAGTATCAGGAGTCCTATTTGTTAATGCAGACAAATATGTTGCATATGCAGATTCATAAGATTATCATATTGCAATATTTAATACTTACTAGATATAACAGGCTCTTCATATTTCACATCTCAGCTACATTTTAATTTAACAAACACTTTATGTTGCTTTACATTCTGATGATTCCTAAAATAAAATATCAATATCATATTTAGAAACAAGTAATATAATTCACTTAGAATGTTAGAGCACAGATGTCAGACCTGCACACTTGACTGTACCAACACTTTTAGTATTGTGCCTAACCCGGAACCTTTTAATTAAAGGTTCGTGTTTCCGGGGGAAGGTGTTTTCTAACGGACTGTCCCCCTGTCAATGTTATAAGGTGAGAGCCGAGAGTCAGAACATAGTGTTGTAGACAAGGTAACTGAGTTATAATTTTGTGGGCTAAACGCTTTATTACAAAGCACTGCTGAAAAATGTAATGCACAACCTTCTGCCCACCAATGGGGTAAATAGACAGAATTTTTACTATCTTATTTGTCATGCTTTTAGATGTACCCACCGATCTTTAAAAAAAAAATAATCAGAAGGGGGATTTAGCGTTTTTGTTGAGTAAATGTATTTACAATAACACTAGTTTTATACATATAAACATGAATCTCTCAGTTTTTCCGATGTTGTTTTCCCTTTTGTTGTTATGAATGTATACCTAACGTTTATTACACCTGGCATTACTTATGTTTATTAGATCCACATAATGTCCCTGTAATTTTTATTTAATTATTTATTTTACAAATAAATAAAATGTATGAACTAAATATCTAGTTAAGGTGAATCTACTTATTAATATATTTAATATTCTATGTTCAGTTTTGTCTTCATCTTTCATTGAAAATGTATTTTAACCCCTTAATGACCGGACCATTTTTCAATTTTCTTACCCTTAATGACAAGGGCTATTTTTACATTTCTGCGGTGTTTGTGTTTAGCTGTAATTTTCCTCTTACTCATTTACTGTACCCACACATATTATATACCGTTTTTTCTCGCCATTAAATGGACTTTCTAAAGATACCATTATTTTCATCATGTCTTATAATTTACTACAAAAAAAATAATAAAATATGAGGAAAAAATGGAAAAACACACACTTTTTCTAACTTTGACCCCCAAAATCTGTTACACATCTACAATCACCAAAAAACACCCATGCTAAATAGTTTCTAAATTTTGTCCTGAGTTTAGAAATACCCAATGTTTACATGTTCTTAGCTTTTTTTGCAAGTTATAGGGCCATAAATACAAGTAGCACTTCGCTATTTCCAAACCACTTTTTTTCAAAATTAGCGCTAGTTACATTCGAACCCTGATATCTGTCAGGAATACCTGAATATCCCTTGACATGTATATATTTTTTTTTAGAAGACAACCCAAAGTATTGATCTAGGCACATTTTGGTATATTTTATGCCACCATTTCACCGCCAAATGCGAGCAAATAAATTTTTTTTTTTACATTTTTCACAATTTTAGGTTTCTCACTGAAATTATTTACAAACAGCTTGTGCTATTACGGCACAAATTGTTGTAAAAGCTTCTTTGGGATCCCCTTTGTTCAGAAATAGCAGACTTATATGGCTTTGGCATTGCTTTTTGGTAATTAGAAGGCCGCTAAATGCTGCTGCGCACCACACGTAAATTATGCCCAGCAGTGAAGGGGTTAATTAGGTAGGTTGTAGGGAGCTTGCAGGGTTCATTTTAGCTTTAGGGTAGAGATCAGCCTCCCACCTGACACATCCCACCCCCTGATCCCTCCCAAACAGCTCTCTTACCTCCCCCACCCCACAAATGTCCCCGCCATCTTAAGTACTGGCGGAAAGTCTGCCAGTACTAAATAAAAGGAGTTTTTTTTTTTTTTTTTATAAAAAAAATAAAATATTTTAGCTGTGATGGACTCCTGCCTTAGCCCCAACCTCCATGATCCCCCCCCCCCAGCTCTCTAACCCTCTCCCCTATCTAATTGCGGCCATCTTGGGTACTGGCAGCTGTCTGCCAGTACCCAATTTGCCCCAAAAACAAAAGTATTTTTTCCTCTTTTGGAATTTTTTATGTTTTCTGTAGTGTAGCAGCCCCCCACAATACCCCTATCCCCCTCCCAGATCCTTTTATATTATTATTTTTTTAAATCTTTCCCCCCCCCTCTTCCCTCCTCATTGGTGTCAGTGGGCAGCTAATGCGCGCGCACATGTACGCCCACCCGCCTCCCTGTTACGCTCCCACCCACCAACGAACCGGCACCATCGCTACCGGTGCAGAGAGGGCCACAGAGTGGCTCTCTCTGCATCAGAGTCTTCTAAAAAGGTATTGCAGGATGCCTCCATATGGAGGCATCACTGCAATACCCTGAGAGCTGCTGGAAGCGATTGCGATCGCTTCCAGCACTCTGTTAGACAACTGACGTACCAGGTACGTCCATTGTCATTAACTGCTTGTTAATGCATGACGTACCTGGTACGTCAGTTGTCATTAAGGGGTTAAACAATTTTCCAATTTTCTTTTATCATTGTTCTCTTGGTGTTCTTTGTTAAAAGCTAAACCTAGGTAGGCTCATATACTAATTTCTAAGCTCTTAAAGGCCACCTCTTATCTCAGTGCATTTTGACAGTTTTTTTTACAGCCAGTAAGCACTAGTAAATGTGTGCCATATAGATAACATTGTGATCACTCCTAGAATTATTACGAGTTAGCACTGATTGGCAAAAATGCAAGCCTGTCAAAAGCACTGAGATAAGGGGGCAGTCTGCAGAGGCTTAAATACAAGGTAATCACAGAGGTAAAAAAGTGTATTAATATAACCTTGCTGGTTTTGCAAAACTGGGGAATGGGTAATAAAGAGATTATCAATATTTTTTAAACAATAAACATTTTTCAAGTAGACTGTCACATTTTTGGGGTTTTATGAATGATAATTCTCTAGTATGTATGCCTTATCTCCTTTTTCTCTTCAATACGGTATCTGTTAAATAGAATATTGTGTTTTAGATTATTCTTATCTTTAAAATCTAATTTGTAAGATTTTTTATTTTCTTTTGACATGGATTGTTAGTCCATTAAAATATGTCATTGAAGTATTCTGTTATTTTTTTAATATGCACCACTATTTCTAGGGAAATAAGATGCTCTTTACTGGCAAAACCCCAAAATAGATATTCATATTTAATAAGATTTTTCTCTTTTTCAGTGGAATATTTCTACATTTCCTGGACTATAATTTTTTGTATAGAGGTCAGATAAATATGCTAAAGAGATTTTTTTTTTAATTTCTTTTTTTGACTCCATACCAAAAGTTGCCAGCTATTGCTAGTTTTCAATTACACACTTCCAGTATTACCATGATGATAAATTGGAAAAATCTAAGTGGTCAAACATGGTTTGAAAACAAAATGACTTTGCACTTAAATTCAATTTCTACAAACTTGGATTCCTTGCGGTGGGTGAGATGAATTGAATGTTGTAAGGCCATGGCAAGTGGATTTTGTCTTTCAGTTTCTTGCTTTTATGGACGCTTCATTGAACGCTTTCTTCACTCTTCGCTATTTCTGCGAAAAACATTGAACGGTACAAGAAACCTTCAGCAATCCTACTACCTCCACACTTCTAGATTTGGATGTGTACCTCATGCAGCTCCTATTTTCTGTAGGGCACCAGCATTTGCTGATAGGACGGCTTTGATTGACCAACATGGATGGCACACATATAAGGAACTATATCTCAAAAGTTATGTCTTGTCCAAAAAGATCACTGAACTCCTTGTCTCCAAAGACCAGGATGAGTACCCAAAAAGGATCTCATTCCTCTGTCCTAATGACTCCTCCTATGTGGTGTGCCAGTGGGCAGTGTGGATGAGTGGGTCCATTGCTGTACCATTGTTTAAAAGTCACCCACATTCTGAATTGGAATATGTTATACAAGACTCACAGAGCTCTCTGGTTGTCACAGAAGATGGGTTCTTAGATACAGTAGAACCCTTAGCAGGGAAACTGGGTATCCCAATGCTGACAGTATCTGGGTCCAAATACAGCCATCTGGAGAATGGATTACTTGAGGTGGATGAGTATCACTTGAAGTTGAACTGGAAAGATAGACCAGCCATGATAATCTACACTAGTGGAACCACAGGAAGGCCTAAAGGTGTTCTTAGCACTCATAACAACATTCACGCCATGGTAAGTATATGTATAAATCAGAGCAATGATTATACAGTACTACAGGACACTAAACCCAAGAACATTCTTTGTAAACATTTCACATTTAGGCCTATATTACAAATGTAGCACAAGAATATTAGTGCTATTTTGGGTTAACATTGTTTGAATGCAATCAATAACTTTTCTATTTTGCACTCTTAAAGGGATAGTCTAGTCAAAATTAAACTTTCATGATTCAGATAGAGCATGCAATTTTAAGCAACTTTCTAATTTACTCCTATTATCAAATTTTCATCGTTCTCTTGGTATCTTTATTTGAAAAAGCAAGAATGTAAACTTACGAGCCGGCCCATTTTTGGTTCAGTGCCTGGGTAGCTCTTGCTGATTGGTGGCTACATTTAGACTCAATGATCTCTGGAGCAGGTGCCGATATCTGTTTGTTAAGAGCAAGCAGTATTTGACCAATATTAAGAGAGGGAGTGTTATTAAACCCCTTTACCCAGTGTGACGCGTGTGTATGTGTGTGTGTGTGTGTGTGTGTGTGTGTATGTATATATATATATATATATATATATATGTATACGTATACATACACACACAAAACTCGGAAGGGGACTGCACTCTCAGACTGAACTGGGTACACATCCAATGTTCCGAAGTGGTCTGTCTGTACACAGTTGCATCAAAATCCATGAGCTGGCATGAAACAGTTAAAAAAAATCACAGTGTTGTGTATGGTGGAGGTCAGACCATACAGCTAGCGAGTGTTATGTTTTAAATGAGCTCAGAGCTAAAATTGTATATGGCTAAGAGTACTGCGGAAAGCAGAAACACGTCAGCCGTTTTTCACAAGCTGGGAAGATTGTTCTTTCTTTCTCCACATTGAATGCTTCACTTTTATGTATATTACTAAATAAAGTATTTATTTTTATTTTAACTGCTGATCCGGTGCTCCGTAAACCTTTTTGAGTCTCCAAACACATCCTATGACACTGCAACATGCTCAGCCCTGGGTGCTCAATAGAACTCTCAAGAAGCTGTGCTGCCCCCAGAGTCCCAGGCAGTTAACCACAGACAAGTCTGGGTGCAAGGCCCATAGGGAAAATTACAAAATAAATTAATACAACACATAGAGAAAGTCCAGCAGTCACTTGCAAGCTCTCAGCTAAGATTAAAAGAAAAACTGGAACGGGTTAATTACCGTATCTGGCCAAATGAGACAAGCTCAGATACCATGTCAAGGTCTCTTCCAAAACATGGGTCCCTAATACAGCCATACAAATGCAAGCTCTCAATCAAACAAACTGGGAACAAGTCAAGGGTTCACAGACTTATGTAATCACCCTAGACATATACAAAACATGGAAGGGGACTGCTCTCTCAGACTGGACTGGGCACACATCCTATGACCCTGCAACATGCTCAGCCCTGTGTGCTTAATAGCACTCTCAGGAAGCTGTGCTGTCCTCAGAGTCCCAGGCAGTTAACCCCAGACAAGTCTAGGTGCAAGGCCCATAGGGAAAATCACAAAATAAATTAATACAACACATAGAGAAAGTCCAGCACTCATTGACTTTTGCTTTTAATCTTACCTGAGAGCTTTCAAATGAGTGCTGAACTCTCTCTGTATATGTATATGTGTGTATATATATATATACACACACACACACAGTGTATATATATATATATATATATATATATATATATATATATATATATACATATACACACAGAATATATATATATATATATATATATATATATACACACACACATATACATAGTCATGTGGTAAGAAGCTCATTGTACCGCATAATGTATATTTACGTTGCAGCTGCAGTTCCTGAGCTCCAGGCATCTGTCTGCATATGGAACCGGAGCACAATTGATGCTCTGGTTCCATTTGAAGGCAAATGCCTAATTGTTACAGACAGTGACACTGTGTGTGTCACTCTCTGTAACGACCTGGTTCTTGTGTTGGCGAGGGAAGGATGGTGGTTGGGCGGCACAGAGGCTGAGGAGGGACCCTGTGCTTCAGAAAAATATTTTAAGGGAGAGGGAGGGATAAGAAGCTGCACTACAGAAAAATAGTTGGAATTGGAGGGCCCTAAATAACAATCACCGGAGGGTGTGTGTGTGTGGGGACTACTACACTACAGAAAAAATAAATAAAAATGTATGTATCTATAGATGCCAGTACTAAAGATGGCTGCCAGTGGGAGGGGGAGGGTTAAAAAACTAGGGGGATCAGGTTGGTGGGAGGGTTGAAGATGATCATTACACTGCAAACAAAACAAAAAAAAAAGTAAAAAACAAAACCCTGCATGCTGGCAGACTGTCTGCCAGTACCTAAGATGATGGTGACCAGTATGGGGTGAGGAAGGGGAGAGAGCTGTTTGAAAGGGATCAGGAGATGGGAGGGTAATCTCTACACTGCAGCTAAAAATAACCTTAAAAGCTACCTGATTAACCTCTTCGCTGCTGGGAATAATTGAAGTGTGGTGCGCAGCTGCAATAAGCTGCATTCTAATTGCCAAAAGCCAATGGCAAAGCCATGTCTGCTATTTCTGTACAAAGGTGATCCCAGAGAAGATTTGCAATCATTTGTACCATGATTGCACATCAGTATGTAAATAATTTCAATGAGAAACCCAAAGTTTGGGAAAAAGTTAACAATATGTTTTATATCATCGTGTTTGGCGGGGAAATGGTGGCATGAAATATACCAACATGGGCCTAGATCAATACCTTGAGTTTTCTACTTAAAAAAATATATAGTTTTAACAGGTAAATTAAAAAAAAACAAGGCTCTATGTCTGTTTAAAAGGAGTGATGGCAAAAATGCTAAAAATTCTCCGGTATTTTGGCCAAGTTCTTATCTGAAATTCCCGGTAGCAAAATATGCATTGTTATTTTCACATTTGTTTCTTTAAAAAAGAGACATTGAACACTAAATGCTAGATAGAATGATGTTTTCAGTTGAAATATTACCCTGAGAATAATATATATTAGATGTAAAAAAAAAATAAGTGTAAAGTTTGTGTCCTTAACCCTTTAAGGACTGGGAATTTTAGAGAAAACAGAAATAGAGCCTTGTTTTTTTTAATTTACCTATCAAAATGATATAAAAAATGTTTAGCAGACAACCCAAGGTATTGATCTAGGCCCGTTTTGGTATATTTCATGATATCTGTTTCGCCACTAAATGCAATCATAAAAAAAAAAATATAACTTTTTCACAAACTTTGGTTTTCTCACTGAAATTATTTACATACCGCTTGTGCAATCATTACACAAATGCATACCTCACAACATTTCAAAATTCAAAATAGGGACCCCCCACCCCGCGGCAAAAATGTGAAATGTGGTGTGCAGGGGCGGGGCTTAAAGAATCATAAGACCAAAGTAATATAAATACAATTCTAAATAAAGTCATATCTTTTAATACTCTTAGGCAGCAAATCAAACACAAGCTCAAACCACTGGTATAGCTATTTGAGCTCTGTATTTAATTAGCCCTTGCAAAGACAGTGCTAAATATTTTTATCTTAATTGGACATTTAATAATAGATTCTTTAAAACTGCTCTATGCATTCCCCATTAATATTCTAGATTCTGGCCTTTAACAAAAATGCACAGTAACACAAGCTACACATATACATGTACACACACTCAAATACACATAAACACATACTACATAGCATACACTTACATATGCACATACACACACACACACACTACATTGCATACACTTACACATGCAGACACACACTACATAACATACACTTATACATACAAATAAACACACACACTACATAGCATACACTTATACATACAGATACATACACACACACTACATAGCATACACTTACACATGCAGATACACACACACTACATTGCATACACTTACACACGCAGGCACACACTACATAGCATACACTTATACATACAGATATACACACACACACTACATAGCATACACTTACACATGCAGATACACACACACTACATTGCATACACTTACACATGCAGACACACACTACATAGCATACACTTATACATACAGATACACACACACACACTACATAGCATACACATACAGATGCACACTACATAGCATACACTTATACAGGCAGATACACACACACACACTACATAGCATACACTTATACATACAGATACACACACACACACACACAAACATATCATACACTTATACATACAGATAAACACACACTACATAGCATACACTTATACATACAGATACACACTACATAGCATACACTTACACATGCAGATACACACACACTACATTGCATACACTTACACATGCAGACACACACTACATAGCATACACTTATACATACAGATATACACACACTACATTGCATACACTTACACATGCAGATACACACTACATAGCATACACTTATACATACAGATATACACACACTACATAGCATACACATACAGATACACACTACATAGCATACACTTATACAGGCAGATACACACACACACTACATAGCATAGACTTATACATACAGATACACACACACACACTACATAGCATACACTTATACATGCAGATACACACACTACATAGCATATACTTACACATACAGAAACACACACACTACATAGCATACACTTATACATGCAGATACACACACACTACATAGCTTACACTTATAAATGCAGATACACACACTACATAGTATACACTTACACATGCAGATACACACACACACTACATAGTATACACTTATACATGCAGATACACACACTTCATAGCTTACATTTATACATGCAGACACACACACTACATAGCATACACTTATACATACAGAAACACACACACACTACATAGCATACACTTATACATGCAGATACACACACACTACATAGCTTACACTTATAAATGCTGATACACACACTACATAGTATACACTTACACATGCAGATACACACACACACACTACATAGTATACACTTATGCATGCAGATACACACACTTCATAGCTAACATTTATACATGCAGACACACGCACTACATAGCATACACTTATACATGCAGATACACACACACTTATACATACAGATACACACACACTACACAGCTTACACTTATACATGCAGATACACCCTTATAGATACAGATAGACACACACTACATCATATATGGGTAACTGTAACTCATTGTATGGGGTCCTGGGGTTGGCAATCACATTAGCTGGCAGTCTGAGGCTGCCACTGTTCGTTACCCTGGTGTTAGCACTGCTCTTCATATAAAACTGAAGGCATGCTAGTATTATCACCGGGGGTTAGACGTCATCACTACGAGAGGTAGGTTAGAGAGGTCACCATTACCTGAGGTCAGAGGGTATACAGCCTTCCTACTCCTGCTTAGCCCACACACCATTAATTTTCCACAAAGAATCTAACGGGTATCTAACCCTGGGAGAGAAAAGCCAGCTGCTTCTGATTATGTGCCCAATAAAATTCAATTTTTTTTTTTTATTAAATGCATGGGGCAATGCGGGACAGATGACTAGCAACCCGGGACAGACCCCTAAAATCGGGACTGTCCCGCGAAAATCAGGACAGTTGGGGGGTATGCAAATGTTTGTAAAAGTTTCTCTGGGATCCCCTTTGTTCATAAATGGCTGACATGCATGGCTTTACCATTATTTAATAAGGTACCTTTACCTTACAGGGGTTACACTAACTTCCCAATTTAAATTGAAACAAATTGTGTGGTTAAAAAGCAATGTGATAAGTAAATAAATAGTCAGGAGTAGGGTTGCCACCTCGGCCATGTTTTCTTTGACACTTATTAGTTACACATGCTGCAGGGTAAGCAGGGAGGAACATGCATTTTGTTGTTCATCAGCACTATTCATGTGATGTCCAGAGGTACAATATATGTTCCGCCCTGCTTAACCTGCACCATGCATAACTTATAAGTGTCCAGGAAAACATGGCCGAGCTGGCAACCCTAGTCAGGAGCCTGCTGAACTGCAAATGCGGCCGCCATGATGTTTCTACCAGCATTATAATGGGTTTGGCAACATTATATATTCTAATGAGAAATTGCATGAAAACAAAACCAAATGTTTAATAAGTATTAATTGCAAAGATTTAAAAAAATATAAAGTAGATTTAAGTGAGATTACATTTTTTTGGGGGTTTCCTATCCCTTTAATAACCTTTGAAATTCAGAATGGTTTAAAGCAGGATTAAACTCATATAACGTTGCCTCTAAAAGAGGGTATTTTATTGTTAATAAAATGTATATTTATTGTTAACATGTAACAAATGTATATTTATTGTTAACTAAAAAGATACTCCTTAGCTAAAAATATTTTTTTATTTTTATGCTTGAGAAACATGTTGCTGTCCACCAATAAACTTATCTGAGTTGTCCTTGAGTTTCATTGCCAGTTTAAACAATTTTCACCTCCAATCCCTCCTAGTTCCCAGTAGTGCATTGCTACTGCTGAGGGAATGTGCAGTTGTGTTCACTGCTGAATGCAGAAGCCGAATATCCACTTGTGCAAGAGAAACTCACAAGATCTGGGCTCCAAAAAGAGCTGAATATCAAAAACAACCTGTTACCAAATGCACATCTCTAATGTACATGTGCTTTCTTTTTTTTTTTTTTTGGGTTTCAAAGAGCTTTATTTGCATCAAGTTAAAACATACAGTTCACAAAAGTAGAACAGTGTTAAACAAATACATAAAGTGATACGGGCAGCTAGCCCGTCAGAGAGGAAATAGTGATGGGTAACTAAAGTCCAACAAATTTTTTTAGAATGTCTCTCAAAGTCCGTTAAATGGAGGTAGTGCTCTCTGTACGATATCATTCAACTTTCCGACCAAGAACTGGTTCTGTAATACATATACAACTCGATACAAACATATGAGAACAGTCAAACAAGTAACAAGAAATAAAAAGCAGTGAAATAATAAGAAAAAGAAAAACAACCATGCAGCTATGAAAAATATAAAGAAAAAAAGGGGTATTATGAATCAGATAGTCTATATTTCCATGCGCAGGTAATGGAAGAAAAGTGTAATTGTATTGATGAGTGTAGGTTCCCTAAGAGGTCTTAGATAGTATGTATTGTCTCTGGGCAATAGTTAGTGGGGGGGAAATAGTAAAGAGCGATGGGTGAGAAATTTACAATGGTTGAATCACTGTATCATTGGGAAGCTGTAGAGAATGTTGGTATTCCTCCCAAATTAAACGGATTGACAAGAAGTCATCTGTTTTGTGTAGTTTTGAGTAATGGTACTGTTCTAACTCTATAGCAGTGGTCACCCTATCGCGCCAAAATTGTAAGGTTGGTAAGGTTGGTTGCTTCCAATAATATGAAATGTATCTTTTGGCCGTGTTGACCATAACAGTGAGAAGTTTAAGTCTCAACGAGCAGGTGATCTGAGGGAAATAATTAAAGAGGAAAGTCCATGGGGTTTGTGGGAGGGAAGTACCTATTACCAACTGTATTTCCTCTCTTATTTGAGACCAATAAGTTTGTGCGACAGGGCATGTCCACCATAAATGGGTGAAGGTACCACGCTGTAAGCAGCCCCTCCAGCAATCAGTATTAGAACCCGGAAACAATTTCCCGATTTTATCAGGGGTGTAGGAACTCATCTGTTTGTATATATTATTTTCCATGTTTTGGGAGTTTGTTGATCATTAAGCTCTCTCTTCCAGCTGTTACAGTGTGACGGAGGGTTTATTGAGCGATGTGAAAGTAACAGTTTGTAAGATATGGAAAGGATATCCGTAGTCGGGAATGGTAGGTGGCACATTGATTCTAATGGAGTTAAAGGTCGCATCAGGTTGTGTCTATCCGTATGTCTCAAGAGGTAGTGTCTAAGCTGATGGTATGTGAGCCAACTGTTTAGGGTATGGCCTACAATCTTTGTCACTTCCTCCCTAGGTTTAAGTTTACCATCTTGCAGGAGTAAGTAATGAGGTATCGTCTGAGAAAGTGTATAATTAGCGGTTGTGTGAAAAGCGAGTTGGAGAGGGACTGCAGGGTTATCTAGGAGGGGTGTCAAAGGAGAACTCGGTGTAGAGATCGTCTTATATCCCCTTAAGACTTTCCCCCATACATTGCATGTTTCTCTAATCAGGAGAGGGGAATCTAAGGGATTCTGTTCACGTTTTTTTTTTTTTGAGCCAGCATCTACCGCCCAGCTGGCCTCCATTTAAAAGTTCATGCTCCAAGCCCACCCACTCCTTATGACTAGCATGTCTACACCAATCTACTATTCTAGTCATAAATGTTGCAAAACGATACAGTAAGAGGTTTGGGACTCCAAGTCCCCCCTCTAGTTTAGTACGGTATAAAGTTTGAGTAGCGACCCGTGGGCGTTTATGATTCCAAATGTATGAGTTAATAAGTTTTTGAAGAAGGTAGATAGTGGCATCAGGGATAGGAATGGGTAGTGCTTGTAGAATGTAGAGAATTTTAAGGAGTATTATCATTTTAACGGTGTTCACCCCACCCAACCAAGAGATCAGTTTATTGGACCAGGAATTCAAGGTAGATGATATGTTTTTTCAGAGGGTCAAAGTTTAAGGAAACTAGTTTATGTAGATATGGAGTAATCAATATCCCTAAATATTTAAGTGCTACCGGTTGGTGTTTAAATTGATGCAAGTTAAGTATTTGTAAGTCTTCAGGCGTTGTCTTTAAAACAATATATTCAGATTTGGTGTTATTAATGCGGAAATTGGACATAGTCCCATATTTCTGAAAAAGAAGAAGTAAGGAGGGAATAGTAGTAGAAGGGTTCGTGAGTGTAAGGATAATGTTGTCTGCATATAAAGAAGTCTTATACTCTTGCGGTCCTATAGTGATACCGGTGATCGAGGGTGTAGTCCTAATATAAGTTGCTAGAACTTCCATTGCCATAATAAACAGCATAGGGGAAAGTGGGCATCCCTGTCTAGTCCCGTTGTTTATATGAAAAGGAGGGGATAGAGAGTCATTTAATTTTATTTTGGACGTAGGAGCATTGTACAAAGCAAAGATCTTATGGATAAATTGATCATTTAACCTAAATCTCTGCAAGGAGTGAGTAAGAAAGGGCCAGCTTAACCGATCAAAAGACTTTTCGGCATCTACGGACAGAATTATAGAAGGAATGTGGTTCTTTGTAGCAAATTCAACAATGTTTATTATTTTAGTGGTGTTTTCTCTGGCCTCTCTTCGGGGGGTGAAACCTACTTGATTGGTATGAATAATATCTGGGATAATCTTGTTTAATCTGGTTGTAAGTATTTTAGCATAGAGTTTAATATCTAAATTTAATAATGATTTTGGTTGGAAATTTCAGGGTGTTGTGGATGGCTTGCCAGGTTTTGCAATAACCACTACATGCGCCTCTAACATAGAAGTGGGAAATGTTGCTCCATCTGCTATCTTATTGAACAGCTTTGTTAAATGAGGTATCAGGGTTTCCCTAAATGTCTGATAATATCTTGCAGAGAAACCATCTGGGCCTGGGCTTTTACCTAATTTCAGATCCTGTATGGCTATTGCTATCTCCTGTGGGGTAATGTTTGAGTTGAGGTCCTGTAATTGGTTTTCTGGGGAGGTTTACCCGGGGTTTGTAATTCATATATGTGTGATTTGAGATTTCGCTTTCTAAGTGTTCTCGCCAGGTATTTTCCCGCTTTGTTACTTTCATAGTGAAATAAACTGTTTGTCTTTCTTTTTAATGTGTCGTATTCTATTTGTAGGAAATCATCTAATGTCTTTCGCGTGTCTGCAATTTTGGAAAGGATAGAGGAATCTGTTGGGTATTGTTTTTGTTGAAAGATTAAGTGTGAAAGCGTGGACGTAAGGTCTTGATATGTCTGTCGCTGTACCTTGTTAACTAGGGTCTTTAATTTGATAAATTCGCCTTGGAGGAAAACACTTGTGCGCCTCCCATACGGAGAATGGATTAGGTGTTGAGGGAGTATTGATAATAAAATATTCAGTCAGGGTGTTATTTAGCTTAGTAACATGCTCAACGTTACCCAGGAGTGTATCGTCCAATGTCCAGTGGTAAGTGTTGTTAGTACATTCTGGCCAATTGATATGTAGTTGGACCGCAGAATGGTCTGACCATGGGGTGGGCGAGATCGTACATTTAGTAAATTGGGATTATCCCATCTGATTAGTGAAAATGTAATCTATACGGCTATAGGATTTATTTGGATAAGAGTAAAACGTGTAATCCCTTTCAAGTCTCCTCCCAAATAAACCGGACCTTAGATATATCTAGGAGTCTGTTAAACATTTTGGTAATAAAGGGTTTTGGGGTACTATTTGGTGCGTAGATGTTAACAAGGGTTATAGGCTGTCCGTAGAGAAGTCCCATCAAGCCTAAAAATCTGCCCTCCGTGTCTACTGTTTTATTGATCAATGTAAAGGGTAGTGTCTTTTTAATTAAGATGCTTACCCCCCATTTTTTAGTGGGGCCAGAGCTGTGAAAATGTTGGGTATATATACGGCCAAAGTATTTTGGCCAACTGTGCCTTTTAAAATGGGTCTAAAACGTGGTTTAGAAAGGAGCGCCAAATCTTGGCGAGGTCTGGTGCGGTATAGGTGTGAAAATATGGTATTCTGTCTGAGAAATTGTATAGCGCTATAGCTCAGCTACAATTATGGTAGTTGTGCTGTATAGATGTGTAGGTTTTGATATCTAGATATAAGATCTAAGAGTGGCACAGTTGATACATAAAAGCATTTAATACATATTAAACATATAAAACAAGGGTGTCGTTTAAAATATATTTTAACAGAACGGCAAGAAATAATGTGTAAAAACACATAAACACATAAATATCTATAAAAACACGCGTGTTTTGCTTTTTAGCTGTATGTATAATGTCTCATAAAATTCGTCTCATATATAGTTGTGTTGGCATAAATCTGAAAATAATAAACAATAAAAAATAATAAAAAACAATGAAAAGTAAATAATGTCCAATAATCCCTTCTCAAAGTTAAGAGATATATAAAAAAAGGTTAAGTAGTGTCCAAAAATCCCTTCTCAAAGTTAAGAGATATAAATAGATTTTCACATGTGTATCCAAAAAATAAACTGTCCAAATTTAAGTGTTGTCCAAAAACGTGGTATAAATGAATAGTGCAAATCCAGCAGATTCAAAAGTTCTATTAAAAAAGCTTTGCAAAAAACATTTCAAAGAGACATTTAAAAAACATCAAAATGAAGGTAGAAAAAAAGGTCTATCAAAATATGGTGACAAAGAATAATCCGTGAAGTCAATCCAAAATAGTGATAAAAATAAGTCCAAAAAAGATGTAAAATATCCAAAAGATAAAAAACAAAAAATAAATGATTAGTATGTGCACAAACTAGTGAGAGTGATCCCAAAAAGGGGGCTTATGTGGAGGGGTTATGTTTCCATGTAGAAAAATTATTTGCTGTATAAAAATAAAAAATAAAAATAAAAATAAGCAAAAATACAAAAATATAAATAAAAATAATCCTAGGGAATCTTCAAACCCTGAAAATAAAAGATAATAACAATAGTGTAATACTGTATTATAATTCAACAATCAAGGAATAAATAGCTCACCATAGCTCTGTCAACGCGTTTCGGCCCTCAAGAGAGGCCTTTATCAAGACTATAGTATGGTGTGGGTGAGCTGAAGACTTTATACCTTTCTCTAACCAATCAAATTGCATTGAAATTGCGCCAAATTTTTGCGCCAAAATTTCGCGCCAAAATTTCGCGCCAAAAATGTGGTACCGGAAGTGTTGAGCCGGAAGTGCTCATCTGTATAAAAAAAATAAATAAATAAATAAATAAATAAAAAAAGTTCACATTTGTCTCTGTATCATTTAGATAAGGCTTTTATTTAGAGTTTGTCTATGTCTATGTTTATTAAACATTGTCTATGTTGTTCCTAATGTGTTTATTCGTGTTATGTGCCTTAGTAGTTAGCTGTGGGGTCAAATGTTATGGTTTGCCGGTGTTTTTTTTTTTTTTTTTTTAACCGGAAATGGCCGCTGAGATGTAAACATCCGGTTAAGCTATATCGGATGTTATGGGTGAGGCGGAAGTGGTATTTACTCTGTACCAATCAGATCTGGAGGGGCAGAAAGCTGTTATCCCACATGTAGAGCCAGTTTTACAACTTGGCATGAAATATATGACAAAATACCGGTACGTTTCTGAACCGGAAGTAGCCGGAAAAATTAAGATACTTTAACATCCGGTAAGATTGAGCCGGATGTTGCACCTTACCGGTCATGGTTAAACCGGAAGTGGTGTGTATCCTAGCCTATTCAAATTCAAAGGGACAAAAAGTGTTAACCTTGGTATTTGTCTAGTGAACAAAATCAATGTAGGGATCACGGTACAGAGAGTGTATATTGTAAAATACACAGTTTATATATATTGGAAAATATATATATATATCGAAAAATACATAATCTAATAAATAGAGATCTAAAAACCTTAAAGGAACTTTTGGAAACTTTCTAAAAAACTTTTTAGGATAAAAATATAAAAGATATGTAGTATAAAGAAAAACTTTTTTACAATGCATCTATGATTGGTTAGAAAATCTATAGAAGGAGTACATTTGTATCAACCTGTATTCTCTTTTTGTCATGTGCAATATTGGGTATTGGAAGTCTTATTTTCTATCTAAATGTGCCTGGTATAAAAATTAGTTAACCATGTGCGCACTATGATAGGAGTTTTTTGAAATCTGATGTGGATATGAAGGAAACTTGTCTCATACAAGTATATGAATGTATTTATGTAGATTGTGAGATCAATGGGTACTTTTATCGATCTAATTGATTAGTTGTCTTTTGGGGAATTGTGAATTTAAATTTGTTATGAGGTGTAATCATGTTGTTGGTATTGGGATTATGTTACCTCTATACACATTTTAAATTGTGTTTATATTCTTATGAAGAGTCAGGCTTCGGTTACTTTCTAACTTATTCTGTTAGATATTTCCCAGATGGAGAGGTTGCTAAGTCAAGTGTCTCTTATGCTGTTGACATATTATGGGATCATATCTTGTTAATATTATTGGCATCTCATATGCTGTTGACATATTAGGGGATCATATCTTGTTAATGTTATTGGCATCTATATAGTCTCTCTGTATGTGTAATAAGGTTTGTTGGAACTCATCTTATGGCTATTTGAGTAGAGCAATAAAAATAAAGATGATTAGATTGGCTTTAGAGATCCTAATATAGATCTTTGTGTGGAGCAATAAAATATTTGGATAAGAGTAAAACGTGTAATCCCTTTCAAGTCTCCTCCCAAATAAACCGGACCTTAGATATATCTAGGAGTCTGTTAAACATTTTGGTAATAAAGGGTTTTGGGGTACTATTTGGTGCGTAGATGTTAACAAGGGTTATAGGCTGTCCGTAGAGAAGTCCCATCAAGCCTAAAAATCTGCCCTCCGTGTCTACTGTTTTATTGATCAATGTAAAGGGTAGTGTCTTTTTAATTAAGATGCTTACCCCCCATTTTTTAGTGGGGCCAGAGCTGTGAAAATGTTGGGTATATATACGGCCAAAGTATTTTGGCCAACTGTGCCTTTTAAAATGGGTCTCTTGTAAATAAATAATATCTGCCCCACATTTTGCTAAAGCAGATAACGCCTTTACAGGGAGAGTTCAATCCTTTTGCATTTTGCGATAAAATAATCAGAAAACTGGGTTTTTTAGAGTGTTGGTATGTCATGGTGGAGGCATGTGTGTGTAACAGATTGTAATGATCAGGGTATATAATTGACCAAAGAATTGTAAGTTAAGCTGTGAGACCTCTGTTGCACATGAAATAGACAATTTTACATAGCATGCATAGCATAGGTAAATACAATAAACCAATAACTTTGAGTTAACTTCAGAAACTGCAACATAAGCAAAAAACAAAATATACACATCTCTAAGTCTAGAATTAGACATAAATTAGAGTAAAAATTCTAGGGGGGGTGGAGAAAGCAGACCTCTTAATAAAAAGTTATATTACTTTAAACCCTCTTTCCCATAAAACTATGGGGGAGGGACATCATTAAAATCCTGGGGAGTGTTGTAGATAATAAAAGTCTACATGACTTAAGGTGACCTGGGGATAATTAAGGGTAAGAACAGCATTGGCACCATACTAAGGGGGGGATGATCTGCGGTACCTGATCAGGTGGTATACCTTAACCAGAAAGTGTGTACATCGGGGGAACCCGGTTTGGTATTAAGTTCTGCAAGAGAGTCCACAAAGTCAGCCCTCCTCGGGGCTAAAGGAGTGAAGGGAAGTCTGTGGTGGAGTGCCTCTGATCTCTCCCGCTTGTCTCTGTTCGGAAGTCTTGCGTGGTAATTTAGTTTGCCATTTTGTAGTGTTCATCTTTGTTCTTTTAGGTAGTGCCTGAAGGGGAAGGAGGTACAGAGGATTCTATTGATGGCTGGTCTATACCTAAATCTTTGCAAAAGGATGGAATGTGGCAAATATATCTCCTATCATTCTGTATATCCAACAGTTGCACGGGGAATCCCCATCTGTAAGAGATCTTCCTGTTTCGGAGCAGAGATGTAAGTGGGAGGAATTATTTTCTCATTTGTAGAATTCTCATAGAAAGGTCTTGGTAGACTTGAACTACATTGCCTCTAAATTTGATGGGCTGGTGTTTTCTTGATTGATTGAGTAGCATCTCCTTTTCAAGTAAGTTTTTGAATCTAATAATGACGTCTCTGGGTGGGTCATTTTCTGGAGGTTTGGGTCTAAACGTCCTGTGAGCGCTAACCCATAAGATGTCATTTGGGTAGGCAGATTCTTTTATGGAGTTAAAGAAAGATTGCAAGTACTCAGGAAAGTCTCTTGGTAGAATGGACTCAGGAATTCCACGCAATATAAGGTTCTTCCGTCTGCTCCTATTTTCTAAATCATCGATCTTATCCATAAGTGCTGTTATTGTTTCCTGATGGGATGAAGTCTTATCATCTAGTCTCTGAATGTAATCTCTTACTTCTTCAGTCTTTGCCTCTAGCATTTCGACTCTAGAGCCTAGATTATGTAGGTCCTGTTTTAGTTCCGTTAACTCCTCTCGGAGACAGGTTCCAAATATGTCAGATATCTCTTGCTTTGTCGCAAAGTTAGACAGTAAGGAGGCAGAAGTATTGTCAGTTATGGCTATAGTCGCCGATGGTTCAGTTATATGACCTCCTGGGCTACGTGAAGGAGTGCTTTTATTAGAAGAGCTTGGCAGAGGAGTTGTATGTTCCGTGGCAAAAAATGAGGACATGGTGTGAGATTTTGTTTGTCTTCTAGCTGTCATCAAGTTTTAGGGAGGTAGGGTAGCTATGTGATGAACTGTGTTGAATTAAATTGTAGCAGGCAAATTGGGAGTTCAATCTAACTATTGCCTGATGCGTACTTATAGCCCGCGTGTACAGTGTATTTTAAATCACTGTAATAGGAGAAATAGGACAATTTCCAGCCCACACTGTTACTCAGTTAGATAAAAAAATGGTCATTACTCCCTACTGTCATGCAGACAATATTTCAGTAGTAAATAAGGCATTAAAGGCTGAGTAGTATATGAAGAGTATATAAGGATTGTGTGGTCTGCTAACAACATTGATGCTGAATTTGCTGTTAAGTTTTATGTAGTAATGCCCTGCTGAATTTCGGTCTCAATATCCAATATCAGCAGAAAATGCTGTCTGTTACGGATCTTAGCGCGTGGGCTCTATTCGCCCCAAAAGAGGGTGTAAAAATGGCGCTCTGTGTAACGCTGTTCTAGGAGGCGCAGCGCAGCTATTCCCCTCGAGTCTCACACAATCCGTGAAGAGAAGGTAAAATCTCTAGTGTGTTAGTCTGTGCGCAGAGCAGGATGGTATCATCAAGGAAAGCGGCAGCAGGGCGGTCAGCACAGAGTTTAAGTGGCGTCTAATGTAAGTGAAGGAGGACCGCCAAGATGGCACCGAGATCAGTGTAAGACAAAGTCTAAGTTTCTGAGACACATATAGCCCAACTTTGCTGATGTTTGATGGGCCGGTAAGGCTGAGGATTAAGTCAGGTTGTGTGACTATGAGCCGGGTGGAGTGTGGTTAGAAATATATCTGAAAATGTGTTAACGCTGTCCTGTGCTTACTCTCACCTCTTGTACTGCGCGGGCAATGCCGTAAAAGGAGAGATGTAAGTTAAGGCTTTGATCCCAGGTTCTCAGGTCTGTAGGTCAGCTCCGGATCACTGAGCTTAAGCAGAAGGGCTTATTTTAACTGCCCAGGAAAAGTGCTTTAAGAGGTCTGCTTCGCAGAGCACCGGAGTTACGCAGCCATCTTAACTGCTGCCAGGCTCCGCCCCATGTACATGTGCTTTCTAATACAGGATACCAAGAGAACAAAGTCAATTTGATCATAAAATTAAATTGCAAAGTCTCTTAAAATTGCATTCATCTGAGCCATGGAAGTTTAGACAAGGGTGTGTGGAAGGAGGTCAGTTAAACTAACATTAATTAAATTGTATATACGAGGCATTTTTTTAAAGAAAGTATATTTAGAAAATGTAATTTTGTAAATACCATAGACATATTACTTTTATAGACAACTTTATATGTTTATAATTTTACTAGACAATATAACAGTAAATTACTGCTCTGAAATCTTTTTCTTTTTTTAAGTTTGACAGTTATTTTCTCTATCTTTATATAACAGCTTGTGTAAAAATATAGATATTCTGTGGTCCAAATAATCAGTCTTTCAAGTAAAGCTGGTACTTGTTACTATATGGTGCAGACAAACCAGCTGTTTTTCTTTTGAAATATAAAAAGCCTTATGTCATATATAAATAAACATTGCAGTGTTTCTACCACAAAAACAACCTGTCTTGTTTTTTTCCCTACACTATGTAAGTAAATGATCGCCTGGTACATAATGCCTCATACGTCTGTATCAGTTCCGCTGATTGATATTCTACATCCTTACATTCCGCTCAACATAAGGCTTCTGCTTCTCTGTAAACATCCTATACCTGTGGCAGAGGAACAGCTCTGAGGCACAAGGCAACATTTATAAAACACCTCTACATTAGTGTGCACACAGCAGGTGGTCAGTGTAAGCAGCTGTGTGCAATACAGGATGCACCCAACACTCTGTTGTTTTAATAGGTGGAACCGTGTTCTGAAGAACAAGCAAGTACTACTGATACTGCTAACTTTTGTTATTTACTCAATGGCTTTACCTATATTTATTTATTCTAATTTAGTTTGCATATTTTTATGCAGAGGTGTTTGCTATCTATTTTGCATACAATTTACACAGTTACGTTGTCTTGTTTGATGCTTAATCTTTTGCTATGTCCATTAACCCTTTTTAATGACCATGTATTTTGAAAATCATACAACATTTTTTTTGGGGTGATTGACATGCTGTATTTGTTACAGCATTTGTGATTGGTTCAGGGTGACACACAAAGGAGGCAAGTAGCTGGCAATACACATAGCGACTGGATTTGTATACAAGTGGACATTTTTCCTGATGTGCCTGCAAACTACAAATCTATATTATTTCCACACAGACTGAGAATGTTGTTTGGAATAAAAGCGTTTTTAGCAGGTGTCTTTAAAAGGTAGATTGTTGTTGCCCATTTGTAAGTGATAAGATTGTTGTGTGATTTTCTTGTTGTCAGTGCTGATGGCTTCAAGTTAAAAGAAATGCATAAAATGTGCTTTTGATAAGTATATTCTACACCACAACTATGGAATCAAGTGCAGGAGTTGGTATTTTGGTTAAAGTTACAGTAAACAGCTTGTACTTACAAGATACGTCTGTTGTCTTGCTATAGAATAATGTCAGCTAAGTCACATTGTTTACTGCAGTTGTTTTTAAATAGCCACTGCTTAAAGGGAAAGTATACACTCATTTTTATATAACTGCATGTAATAGACACTACTATAAAGAATAATATGCACAGATACTAATATAAAAATCCAGTATAAAATGGTTTAAAAACGTACTTAGAAGCTTTCAGTTTAGCTCTGTTGAAAAGGCAGTTGGAAAGCCCACAGCAAGTGGGAAATAAGACCCTCCCCCTCCCCCTTCTTTTGCATATGAAAAGACCCTTTACACAAACAGGAGCAAGCTGGAGTAGGTAGCTGACGGTATTCTCATAAAACTTTGGGGCTTGGTTAGGAGTCTGAAAATCAGAGCAATGTTATTTAAAAATAAGCAAAATTATACATTTAAAAAAAAAAAATATTGCTTTAAAAGATAGATAATCCCTTTATTACCCATTCCCCTCTTCTGCATAACCAACACAGTTATATTAATACACTTTTTACTTCTCTGATTACCTTATATCTAAGCCTTTGCAGACTGCCCCCTTATTTCAGTTCTTTTGACAGACTTGCATTTAGCCAATCAGTGCCCTCTCACTTGTAAATCTACGTGTGTGATCACGTTATCTGTATGGCACACATGAACTTATGCCCTCTAGCTGTGAAAAACTGCCAAATGCATTGAAATAAAGGGGCGGGTTTTAGAAATTAGCATATAACCCTACCTAGATTTAGCTTTCAACAAAGAATACCAAGAGAACAAAGCAAATTTTATGATAAAAGGGAATTGGAAAGTTGTTTAAAATTGCATTCCCTATCTGAATCATGAAAGTTTAATTTTGACTAGACTGTCCCTTTAAGAGCAGGCCCATTTCTGGAGCACCATATGGCAGCAGTTTTGCAAGAATGTTTTATATTGCGCTCCAGATGACTACCTAAGTATCTCTTCACCAAAGAATATCCTGGGAACGAAAGCAAATTTGATAATAAAGTAAATAGGAAACTATTTTAAAATTGTATGCCCTGTCAGAACCACAAAATATTTTTTGGGTTTCATATCCCTTTAAGTAAGCTGTGATTCATCACAAGATCATGACATTTGGTGAGCAGAATGCGCATGCTCAAGGCTAGCAAATGATACGAGGTAATTAAATACAAATATGCTAAATGAACACCATTTCAAACTTGATGGGTTCTCTCTCTACCCCCCCCCCCCCAGTAGGTTGATTTCTGCTGCTGGAGGATCTTGTTTACATTTAGACATAGATTTACGATGATTTTCTATAGCCAATACTTCAGTATTGCCATTTTTAGTGTAGGTTCCAAAGTTCTAAAGCATCTATATTAAAGTACCAAATAGAGGCAATGGAGCTATTTGTTACCAATTTAAAGGGACAGTAAATATATTGTAATTACAAGACATTTCTGTTGTGTTTCTGTAGAATAACCAGCTAAGTCTTAATGTTTTTAAAACAAATTAACATCATTTTAACTGCAATTATTTATCAATAGCCAAACTCCACCCAGCATTTGCCTTATTTAGAGGAGCCAATCTGGGCTTTAGTTTACAGACAACAAGGCTACACTCAAGCAGATAAATTGGACATTTGGGAGTATATTAAAGGGGAAAACTATGTCATAGTACAATATCCCTTTAAAGTGAATGTTAACTTTCATGAATCAGTACCCATTTTTTAAAAAAACTATTAAAAACAGGGGCACTTTCATTCATGAAAGTTTACATTGCACCGGATTTTACAAATACTTACCTTCTTCTTAATTCAGCAAAGAAATATGTTCTGAAGGAAACAGTTATCATGCTTTTATTCACTTCATTTGAATGGATCAGGAGTGTACAGAATTTAGTTTGATGGGATCTACTTTTTTTAAACGTTGTTGGTGTGATGATACACTGCATAAACTTAAAGTGAATGTCAACTTTCATGAATCAGTGCCCGGTTTTTAAAAAAAACTATTAAAAACAGGGGCACTTTCATTCATGAAAGTTTATTTTGCACCGGATTTTACAAATACTTACCTTCTTCTCCTCAACACCGGATCGCCCCTCGCCCCGCCTGCTTCTTCCTGCTGTACTAATACAGCAATGGCTAACAGGCTTCCTCCAATCACGGCGTAGCATTACCAGATGAACGCTCCTGGGTGGGAAGCCGTGATTAGAGAGAGACGATTTCGTTATTTCTGACGAAGTACAGAGGAGCTGCAGGCGTGGGATCGGCGATCCGGTGTTGAGGAGAAGAAGGTAAGTATTTGTAAAATCCGGTGCAAAATAAACTTTCATGAATGAAAGTGCCCCTGTTTTTAATAGTTTTTTTTAAAAACCGGGCACTGATTCATGAAAGTTGACATTCACTTTAAGTTTATGCAGTGTATCATCACACCAACAACGTTTAAAAAAAGTAGATCCCATCAAACTAAATTCTGTACACTCCTGATCCATTCAAATGAAGTGAATAAAAGCATGATAACTGTTTCCTTCAGAACATATTTCTTTGCTGAATTAAGAATTATGAATATCTTAAAATGTACTGACAATCAGCTGTCATCTCTTGTATAAGTTCAATAGGCTGAACCTTGTATCAATTGTAATATACAGTATTGATATCTATGTTCAAATGTTCCAATTGTCAGAGCAGATTTTCAGAGTCTGTGTTAAAGTGAATGTAAAGTTTAGTAGTTTAATACACAGTATATAAAATTATTTATAAAAACATTGACACTTTAATTCATTAAAATATTTAAAGACACTCCCTTTGTAAAATATTTACCATTTAGTGATGGTAAACATTGTGCCGTTCCTCCGCCAGTATCTCATACTTGATTTAGCTGAGCGATGACAAATCAGGCTTCATCCAATTGTTGCATGCCCCAAGTGGGGCACGCAACGATTAGATGAAGTGAGATTCGTCATCACTCAGCTAAAACAAGTTTGAGATGCGGGCGGAGCAATGTTTACTAAATGGTAAATATTTTACAAAGGAAGTGTCTTTAAATATTTTAATGAATTAAAGTGTTTTTATAAATAATTGTATATACTGTGTATTAAACTACTAAACTTTATAGTCACTTTAAAGTACAGATTAGAGGGCATCATAGTTGAAATAACTACCAGGACCCAAAGAGAACTGCTGGTCCTAAGCAGAAACTGCAGCTGAGCCAATGAGCAGTGCTTGCTGCACAGATGGGTCGTGTGACTAGCGTTGTTGATTGGCCTTTAAATAACCCAGGCCCAGTTACTATTGTTAATGCATCTATGCTGTAGTTAGTATAAATATTCTGATCGTCTGGCTAGTTAGTGGGTCCTGATGAGGTTCTGTATTTGAAAGTGAGCTGCTGTTGCAGATTCCACAGTAAAAGGCTGCAGCATGAAACATCACATTTCACAGTAATAAAAGTTAAGATACCCTGTTGTAATTACTATTTATTGGTTCCTATCTCAAAACCAGTGTCTCTCATTTTTATATTATTTTGAAACCAAATTAAACAACAACAAAAATAAATTCTTTAAAGCTTACCTGGTTAGAAACATTAAATTAAATAATTATCCATTGGTATACTGTGCCATGATAATCTAAGAAATATAAATAGAGGGGGGGGGAGAACGGCCCTCTCCCGCTTTCCCTATGAGTAGTGTACCATATAAAATGTGTTCATATTATGTTCTCAAGATGGTTTATATTCTTATATTTTTATGTCAGTTTAAAATATACACAAAACTGTGGGCTTAAAAGGACAATAAAGCCAAAATGGGACATAAAACCCAGAAATGTTCTTTTATGATTCAGATAGAGCATACATTTTAAATAACTTTCCATTTTACTTTAATTATCAAATTTGCTTCATTTTCTAATCAGGGCTCGAAAAACCAGGGAGCTACAGGCTCCTAGAATTTTACCCCTGACTCCTAACTGTTTTGGTTATTCTCCATATATCTATATAGTCCAGGGCTCGACAAACCCAAGAGCCAGGTAGCCACTGGCTCCTATAATTTTACCCCTGACTCCTAACTGTTTTGGTTATTCTCCATATATCTATATAGTCCAGGGCTCGACAAACCCAAGAGCCAGGTAGCCACTGGCTCCTATAATTTTACCCCTGACTCCTAACTGTTTTGGTTATTCTCCATATATCTATATAGTCCAGGGCTCGACAAACCCAAGAGCCAGGTAGCCACTGGCTCCTAGAATTTTACCCCTGACTCCTAACTGTTTCGGTTATTCTCCATATATCTATATAGTCCAGGGCTCGACAAAACTAAGAGCCAGGTAGCCACTGGCTCCTATAATTTTACCCCTGACTCCTTACTGTTTCGGTTATTCTCCATATATCTATATAGTCCAGGGCTCGACAAACCCAAGAGCCAGGTAGCCACTGGCTCCTATAATTTTAACCCTGACTCCTAACTGTTTCGGTTATTCTCTATATAGTCCAGGGCTTGACAAACCCAAGAGCCAGGTAGCCACTGGCTCCTAGAATTTTACCCCTGACTCCTAACTGTTTCGGTTATTCTCCATATATCTATATATATATACGACTGCTCCAAAATTCCTAAATATTCTTACTGGCTCCTAAATTAACATATTTATGCACTACTGGGAGGTGCTGAACACATCCGGGGAGCTAATAACAAGGCATATATGTGCAGCTGCCAATGAGCATCTAACTCCCAATAGTACATTGCTGCTCCTGAGCCTACGTGGATACCAAGAAAGCAAACTGTTAGTAGCAATAACTGGAAAGTTATTTAAAATTGCATTTTCTGTCTGAGTCATAGAAGTTTAATTTTGACTTTTCTGCCCCTTTAACATTTCATCTTTCAGTCAGAGCATGTTATAAAAATAAAAAAACTTTCTAAGCTACTTCTATTTTGAAATTGACTGTTTGCTTTGTATGTTAAGAGTAAACATAGGTGGCCTAATTTGAGCTCAGGAGCATGCACGTGTCTTTAGCTCTTTTGCATCTAATTTAATAATATAAGTACATTGACAAAACCTTAACATTGCATGCTTTATCTGAAATATGAAAGTTTATTGATGGCATTATTGTTCCTTAAAAGGACCGTAACGTCTTAATTAGATATTCACGATTTAGATAGAGAATACAATTTTAAACTTTCCAATTTAATTCCATTATTTAGTTTGCTTCCTTCTCTTGTTATCCTTTGCTATAAGATTTATCTAGGAAAGTTCAGGAGCAGCAAAGAAACGAGGTTCTAGCTGCTGAATGGTGGCTGCATATATATGCTGATTGTCATTGGCTCACCCATGTGTTCAGTTAGAAACCAGTAGTGCACTGCTGCTCCTTCAACAAATGATAACAATAGAATGAAACACGTTTGATAATAGAAGTAAATTGGAAAGTTGTTTAAAATTGTATGTTCTACCTAAATCAAGATTGTTGTAGATACTTTAGATAACACCTATGTGTTCAGATTACTATCCTCTTCCATTTCCTGATATTTTTGTATGCTGTAACTGTAAGAGTCTTATTAAATTTAGCATAAAACCCAACACAACTAATAAACACAGAGGTAAGGGTGCACAGTTATTTTTTTTAAATAACAAAACCTTTTAAATAAATGACATTTTTATGAACCTAGTATTAGAAATAACTACTCTTTTTGGCTTCAGTTCTGCTTAATCAACGGTCAGGTTTAGATAAAGTAGAAATGAATAGGTGTTTTACTATTTGTTCTGTTCAAAATGTTTTAAGTACTTAGTTGACAGCTAAAATAGCTGTTCCAAAATGTAAAAAGTCCCTCTGTGGGCTGTGATGTGTCTATTCATCTTGCTGTGTACCCCAAGAGTGATGATACTACAGCTGAGACTCTAGTATATAAACCATGCTCCTTGCCATTATACCCCGCACAGGTGACTGCTTTACTGAATGAATGGGCCTGGACTAAGGATGACTCTATCTTGCATGTGCTTCCCCTTCACCATGTACATGGGGTCGTTAATAAGTTGCTGTGCCCTCTATGGGTGGGTGCCACCTGCGTCATGCTGCCTGAGTTTTGCCCACAGAAGGTAAGTGAAAGTTTGTTATTCTCAATACTTTAAATGTAAAATGTTCCCACACATCTTCTATTTATATTTTAGTATAGATTTACTTTTCAGATGTGTAGTAAATAAGGAATGATACAAATCCCTTATGGTGTGGTTTTACATTTTTTTGAAATGGTAATAGCACATTTTAGGGGTAGATATAGATAACATTGTGCTCACTCCTGTTGAGTTATTTATGAGTCAGCACTAATTGGCTAAAATATATGTCTGTCAAAAGAACTGAGATAAGGGGCCAGTCTGCAAAGGCTTAGATAGAAGGTAATCACAGAGATATAAAGTACAGTATATTAATATAATCTTGTTAGTTATGCAAAACTGGGGAATGGGCAATAAAGGGATTATCTATATTTTTAAACAATAACAATTCTGGAGTATCACTTTAAAGGTTCATATTTTTACATATGAGTTATTTGGCGGTCACTAATGTACTGGCAGATAAAACAGATGACTTCAATTAGCTTTCAATGTTTTAGTGCAAAATACAGTAAAGATTCTTCTGGGTGAAATACATAGGACAGTTTAAAGAAAGGGGAAATTTAAATCAGGTGGCTGGAAAAGAATGGAACTGAAATAAAGGCAAACGTTATCCAGTGTTGGGTTTGAAGAAGATTAAGTAGCCTCTTTTCAGAGGAGCGCTCGTCTGTCTTACAGAGTGGTAACTCACGTGAGGTGAAGCTACCATTAAGTACCTTGTCTCATAGGAAGCTGTGAAATCACCAAAAAATAGAAACATGAAATAAAATGTTAGGAAATTAGACTTCTGTGATTTGTTCTGTCTCATATCGAAATTTGAAAATGCATAGACACTCAGACACTTAAACAAAGACATGATCTCAAAACACACCGTCAGTCTCTATGGCATATTGAGTGACAAAGTGACAAATACATAGCAACCTAATTTCTTACCTTTTCAATCAATGTATGAGAATCATCCTATAGTCTTCCCACTCTTGTGTTTCTACAGAGACATTAATGCAGTAATTTTGGGACATAATCATAGAAATAAAATAATGTTACAGACATGCAATGCTCTAGAATAAGGGGATTTGAATAAACGTTGGTGTAATTATCTGATGATGTTGCACTTAATACTAAAATCATATGTAACTACAAAATGTCTTTCATATGTTTTAAAGCAGCATTTTTTCATTAATGAATTAATTAATTAAAGGACTATATTTGTGTAGGTATAGCCTCATCCCTTGCATGGAGTAAGTAGAAATCTCTCACAATCTTTGCTATAAACCTGTCCCTAGTTTGCCAGCCTCTTTGTGTGTTTTTTTGGCTTTTTATGCCATCATAATTTACAGGGGTTTGTTAAATAAGGCACACCAGGGACACACCCTTTAAAAAGCCTTATGAGTATATTTATCTTATTTCCTCTGCTGTAGTCAATTACATACAGATATAAATGATCTTCTGTGGAGTGTCCTATACCAATGCGGAGACGAATTGTTAGTGGAAAAACTATATTGAGGTAGACCTTGTGTGACGGACACGCTGGGTGGGGGTGTGGGGGAAGAGAGAGAGCCTCTGTTTTTTGTTGTTTTCTTGTTGTTTGTTTTGTTTTTCCCCCCAGTCAACTAGACGTCCAGATATATGGGGATCATTTGTTCTCTAATATTAGAACTCAATTGTTACGCAGGAATTTTAGGTTACTGTGTTCTGACGTGTTGATTTTTTTTCTTCTTGTGTTTACTATTTATATTGAAAAATGTAAGATATGAAAATGAATTCTATTGGCGGCCTGCGAATCACATTCACTTGTATGCATATGAAACTATTCATGATCTGCGCATCACACAATTGTATATTGCACATATGACTCTTTATGCATTTCTCACAATAAATAATAAAAAAAAAAGATTTTCTACTCTGATAAAAGGAATTGCTGACTAGCATGTTGTGGGGTTAGAGGCTGAAGGGGTGATTAGAATGAGCACAATTTTCTGAATAACAGCATAACAGGAGAAATGGACACAATATATAATGAATGGGAAATGCATAATTTTCTTCCTAAATAAAAAGAGTCCACAGCAGCATTCATAACTTTTGGGAAAATAAGAACCTGGCCACCAGGAGAAGGCAAAGACACCCCAGCCAAAGGCTTAAATACTCCTCCCACTTCTCTCATCCCCCAGTCATTCTTTGCCTTTCGTCCTAGGAGTTTGGCAGAGAAGTGTCAGAAGTTTGTTTTGTCTCTTATGGAGGGTAGTACTCATCGACATGGTATGGGAGCTTTAAGTAATCCTATCAGTCTCTCAGTGAGGGCCTGGATGAAAGTTTGAGTCTGGAGATGCAGGAAGAGTCTTTCTGCGAAACCATCCCGACTCATATTAACAGCTCCACTAGCAATCGGCGTTGTCGAACTTCGCTTCGCTGCCTGCTTTCTTCTCTCAAGTCCATGGCGGAGGCGCTGCTACTATTCGTCACACTTGAAGGGCCGTGTTCCTGTTCCACGGCGTAGATTCCGGTAAGATCGTTTCATTTTACTTCATCAGAATGTACTGTAACTTTTTCTTTCCCGTAAGGAACTATCTTGTGGGACTTATTAAGTATATTTATAGGGTCTCAGTGAGGGTATCTTGGAATCGAGGGTTTATATCTCCCGATGGGGATTATTGAAGGTTTTTTTAAAATCATGTTTGTTATGTGATTCAATCTGCTTATGTGTAGTGTTAACTGGGCTCTTGGCTAGAACATAAAGGTCTTTGGTAGTGACGCAACCTTATGGTTGGGCACGCTTTTTGGACTGTACGGTTCACCTTGTGACTGGATGTGTTTACGTTCTGGTCTTCCATTTCCGCATTCCTGACCGTGTGGCGACTATAAAATTAGAGTTTGCTAGTGTCTAGGAGGTGGTGAGTGCCCCAGCCATTGTGGGTGTCAGGTGCCGTTTAAGTTTTTTCTTTAGTCCATATTATTTACTTCTCTATCTAGTTATGGAGGATTCTGATGCTAAGTCTGTTCAAATTTCAGATTCTTCGACTTGTGAAGAATGTGAATTGGCCCTGTTGACACAGGTCAATCAGTTATGTTCGATATGCCTTATTAGAGCGCCCTGTTCCTCGGGCTCAGGGAATCGGGGGTCTGCTGAGCCATCTGCCTCTGGGGGTTCTGTCCTTCAAGAGACGATTTCCCTACCGCTCCCGACTGTTACACATGCGGGTAACCCAGATTATGTTTATCCCTCCATACAGGGCGGCGGAGATTGCAGCTCGTTTTCGCTTTCACATATTTTTGGAGATTATGCGTCTGCAAAGTCCAGAAGCTCGTGCCCGATTGTCCCGGGTCTACCGGCCTTGGGTGGGCCTATACAGTGCAGCTGTTCCTGAGTGTTGTGCCTTTCGTTACAGAATAGCTTGTCTTCGTGTTTTACTCAGACACATTTTTGAGTTATTAGAGGATCCTATCCTTAACGGATACGGGAATCTGCAGTATTCTTCTTTGAATGGCTCACCTCATCAGACATGAGGGGATGACGCAATCTCCAAACTATCTGCTTATTGAGGTCTTTCTTAGTTTTTTGTTGGAAGATCAGGGTTCCGTTTGGCTGGTCCTGCGGGTATGCCTGTTTTCTTTCTGGGCGTTAACCTTATATTTTCTTTTATCCAGTTAGGATGCCTTTTATTTTCGATTATGTGTTTCCTTTGGGAATTTCTGGGATCGATTCTCTGTGGTTGCTTTTTCGGAAGTATGTTAAGGGACACATTAGTCCTATGTTTGTCTGTTTTACCTTCCCCTCTGATGTAGGATTTAGGCAGCTTGACAGTTATGACCCCAGCTGCGGCTGGTCCTGCTGGGATTCAGATCTTCTGTCCTGTGGCTTATTCAGACACGTGGCGCCTGTTCTGCCTGGCTGGTCCGGTGGGGCGCTGAGTGCTCACAATTATTATTTGTGTGTTTGCTTTATAAGTTCAGATAAGCTCTCTAAAAGGATCCGTATGGCAGGAAGAATTGTGTCAGTCCTTATTCAGCCTTTAATCTGATTGACCGGGTCAGTGGAGATCCACTGCGTCACTCTTTTTGCTCCTATTTCCTCGGGGCCTAGAGTTTCTTTCCTCTCTTGGGAGGATTGGGGGTTTAGCACCTCCTTACCACCTGGGCTGTGTCTTACGGTTGGGCTAGTTGAACTGGTTCCGGCTGGTGAGGTTGCTCAGTTGGTAAATAACTTAACTACAAAAAAAAAGCCTGTTTAAAAGATCCAAGGTCACAGGTTCAGATCACTGCATGGCTGACTCAGCCCTTTTTCCTTCCGAAGTCGATAAATGAGTACCATTAAATTTGGCAGGTTTTTCTGGGTGCCGATGCCCCTTGGGCTTTCCTTTGCCTATTGGTCGGTTTCCCTTGGTCTGCTTGCTGATCTAGTGTGATGGATCGCTGCTCTGCTAGCAAAAACCACTGCAGCTATGGCACCTTGTCTGGTGCTAGCAAGTTAAAATCTTCAGGGTATTCCTTCCAGATCAGGGCGTTAGAGATTTGTTCTCTCAGTTCAGCTTCTGGATGTGTCCTGGGGGCAGGGACTCTGTCCTTCCGGCCCTTTTGCCGGCCCCCTTTGTCGGGAGGCTTATATCCTTCTTTCGGAAGTGTGCGCTAGATCTCTAGGTCTACAGCCTTGTCGACGATCTCCATGTGGTGTTTGGGTTGGCATCCGAGCACTGTTGCTTGTTGTTTGAGCTGGGTTTTTTCTGGTTCCCTGGTTTCGGACCTGCCGATGCTGGGGTTGGCCCGGCTGGAGGTAGGTCCTGAGATCCGTTGTTCTTCTCAGGATCTTGGGATCGCATTGGTCCTCGTTGAGGTTCTGGGCTTTTCTTTTCGAGACCTATGTGTAGGTCTGGCGGTTCGGTTGCTTAGAGCAGTGATTTTCAACATTTTTTTTGCCGTGACACACTTTTTTACATTAAAAAATCCTGCAGCACACCACCATCCCAAAATTTTACAAAATCACACATTGTAGCCTAATACAGCATATATTAGACATCATAATGATTGTCTGTGAATGAATGTCAATATGTCATGGTTGTAAATGATGCCACGGCACACTGGTTGAAAAACACTGGCTTAGAGTGTGCCTTCTGTAGTGGAGGTTTAGTACTCTACATTTTGGTAGCCGCTTCTAGCAAGTATTCTTTTGTGTCATCCTGAGGATGGCTGCGTGTTCTTGACTCAGGTGTTTACCTTTGTCTGGGTCTGCTACATGTAATTTTGCCTGAATTCTTCAGTGTTCTGAGCTTGGAGTATGTTTGGTCTCCATTTTCAGTTGTCCCTAGGCGCTGATTGATTTGCTGCCTGGCAAGTGAGGGGTTGCTCTTTTGAAACCAGCTGCAGCTGTTTGTGCCTTGATCGTGTGCTAGCTAGCTGTTCCAATCCTTTGCAGGATGTTGTGAGAACCTTTCTCTGTTCTGCTACCTGGTTGTAAACCTTGTAGTTTCTATATGGATTGGGCGTTGCCTCCCATTATTGTCAGGACCCATTTGGGTCTTGCGAGCTTGGTTTAATTTGAGGGTTCTCCTTTTTATGGCGTTTATGGTAACCTTCGGTTTTCATTTGGTTCTTCCTTGCCTTGTTCCTTTGGGAGTTCGGCTGGGGTTTCCTTCAATAGTAAAGGGTATATGGTGGGAGATCGACTGCTGGGCGACGGTGTCTCCCAGAGGACTGTTGGCTCTGTTGAGTCTGAGTTGTGGTCTCTAGCTAGGCTTCTGGGCTATCTGCTTGTCAGTGTCCTTGGGGCCTTTTTCCCTTCCTGTTTTCTCGGCTTCGGTCGAAGCGGGATTTTTTTGTTGGGTAGTGTGGTACCCTCCCTTTTGGCATTCAGTGTCCTCTATAGCTTGGGTATTGTTTTGCCAAAAGTAATGAATGCAGCTGTGGACTCTTTCCATTTAGGAAGAAAAACATAAATTATGCTTACCTGATAATTTTCTTTTCTTCCGATGGAAAGAGTCCACAGCTCCCCACCCGTCTTTTTTATGTGGGGCGTCTTTGTTTTTATTCTTCTGGCACCTTTTCACCCTGATATTTCTTCTACTGTTCCTTGTTCCTCAGCAGAATGACTGGGGGATGAGGGAAGTGGGAGGAGTATTTAAGCCTTTGGCTGGGGTGTCTTTGCCTCCTCCTGGTGACCAGGTTCTTATTTTCCCAAAAGTAATAAATGCAGCTGTGGACTCTTTCCATCGGAAGAAAAGAAAATTATCAGGTAAGCATATTTTATGTTTTTCTTCCTAAATGGAAAGAGTCCACAGCTGCATTCATTACTTTTGGCAAAACAATACCCAAGCTATAGAGGACACTGAATGCCAAAACGGGAGGGTACCACATTACCCAACAAAAATATAGAATAAAAATTTATGTTTTTTATTCTATACTTAACATCTTTCCAATTTACTTTTATTATCAATTTTGCTTCATTCTCTTGGTATCCTTTATTAAAGGAGCAGCATTGAACTACTGGGAGCTAGCTGAACACATCAGTAAGCCAATGATAATAGGTATTTTGCCTCATCAGAAACAAATTCTGATTTTACCTTTGTTTGATTATTCTAATTTGAGTGTTTTACTTCACACAAATATTGCTTAAAGGGATAGTAAAAACTTGAAGATTGTTACATACAATGCTTAATTATGCATAATCAAACAACTACATAATATTTTCATTATTTATTGAATCCCCTTTTCCTGCAATTAAGTCTGCAAATTGTGGATTTTCCAGTCCTGAAAACGGAAAGAGAAAATAGCAGGCTTCACAAGCCTACCTATGTCTCAAATCTCTCCATAATTTGCAGTTTCTTATATTGTTTATGCTGTAGCCAAACAATGGAGATTTTGTTAACACAACACAATAACAGTGGCAATCTCTGTTTTCTCTAGACTCATGTCAATATTGTCTCCTTTAATAAGTAACGTAGAGGGTGGGGTTTGACCATTTAAAACAATTGCAGCACACAAGATGTTAATCTGTTCTGATATAGTTCAGACTTTAATGATATGTTAACCTGTTCTAAGATTACTGCATGACATGTTGTAATTATGTTTACTGTCAATTTAAGCCAAGTATTTTATATCTAGACAAGAAGCTTTTGAAGTGCAATACAATTTCTGTGAACAGTGACTTACTTGTGCTAATGGTAATGTGTGGTTAGATGTAGTTAAGTAGCTGATCTATCAGGATACCGTCTCTCAACACGTTCTTAGAGGTGGACCGTGTCTTGTGTATAGCTGCTAAGAAATCAGCTGTTTCTGTGCTGGGTCATGGAGCCTTATGGCTGGAGACTTAACCAGCTGATAAAATTTTAAACCCATAAGACTTTCTGGCAGTTGGGGATTTCATGCCCATGCATCATCCCTGCTCAAGGAACTGTATCGTTGCTCTAGAATTTACCGCTGTTGATCTTAGCACACACCGGAGCTCCAGTCCTCATCTGCAGCGAGCTCTACAATTTATTTTTACTTTATGCTCTAAAACTGCTCTGGAGACCTGAGGGGTTAATTCTTGGGGGGAATAATGTATTTGACAATTTATTGCAAAATTTTAATCCTTTGTTTTATTCTGTCATTATTACATTTTTAAACACTTTTTTCCCCTTTTTTTAAAAGACACCATTTCCAGTTTTTCGGATTCCCTTCTGGGGACTTCAGGTTTTCATTGTGCCAATTATTATGTGTTCCTCTTAGTGGGTTAACCCTTTCTGTGCCTCTTACTGTATGTCTTTGCTGCTATCTACCTGTCCATACTGCATACTATAATTGCAACAGTCACTAGAGGTAAAGGAGCATCCTGTCACTAGACTAAAAAGCTGTGGGTAGAGTTGGTTGTTTTCTATCCTTTTGTCAATCCAAGACCCAAATATCTTCCTTCTTATTGTCTCAAAAGACAGATACTTTCTAGTTGAAGGGAAAACCTGGTTTCTCTTGGTCTAAAGCCAAAACAGACCAAAAAGTCTACCCTTCCTCTAAATCCAGATGGAAGTGCAGCCTTCAAACCAGAAGAGGTCCTGGTGGGGGACAAAGTGAGGCTTTTTTCTCCTACATTGGTGTGTCTGGTCCACGGCTTCATCCTTACTTGTTGGATATTCTCATTCCCTACAGGAAATGGCAAAGAGAGCACACAGCAAAAGCTGTCCATATAGCCCCCCTCTGGCTCCGCCCCCCAGTCATTTTCTTTGCCGCTCTGAACAAGTAGCATATCCACGGGGATGGTAAAGAGTATGTGGTGTTAGTTGTAGTTTTATTTCTTCTATCAAGAGTTTGTTATTTTAAAATAGTGCCGGTTTGTACTATTTACTCTACAACAGTAAGTGATGAAGATTTCTGTTAAAAGAGGAGTATGATTTTAGCACCAGTAACTAAAATCCATTGCTGTTCCCACGCAGGACTGTTGAAACCAGAGAACTTCAGTTGGGGGGAACAGTTTGCAGACTTATCTGCTTCAGGTATGACCAGTCTCTTTTCTAACAAGACCTAGTAATGCTAGAAGACTGTCAGTTTTCCCTTATGGGATCGGTAAGCCATTTTCTTAGACTCAGTAACAGAATTAAGGCTTATAAATTGGGCTCTATGCTGGTTAACACTTTTGTGGGCTAAATCGATTTTATTTATATCATATTTATATGACATTTGGAGTGTTTTGCAAACTTTAAAACACTTTTGGGAACGTTTATTTGCGCCTGGCAGTTGTTTAGACGCCTAATCTAGTCAGAAAGGCCCCTTCACTCTGGTATGCAGAGGGAGGAGGCCTCATTTTCGTGCCTCAGTTGCGCAGTTACTTCTATAGGCAGTGCATGCAGCTTCACGTGAGAGGGTCCTGTGGCTTAGAAAAGGACTCAGAAAGGCTTATTTCTGTGGTGAATAACCCCTAAGGAAGGTAAAAGCCGCAGCAAAGTCTGTGGCAGGGACTGTAGTGTGTTTTAACCGGTAAATTGGATATTAGCTCCGGTTTGCTCATTTAAGGGTTTAGAGACTTGAAATTTGGTGTGCAATACTTTCAACGCATTAAGACACTGGGGTATAAATTTCATAAAGATCGGATATTTCTTTGATAGTTTTTCGATCATTCAGAAATAAAGTGTGCTGTTTTTATTATTTAAAGAGACAGTAACGGTATTGTTTAAAATTGTTTTTATTGCATTAAAAACCTGCCTAAGTCTGTCTAACATGTCTGTACCTTCAGATAGCATATGTTCTGTGTGTATAGAAGCCAAGGTGGTTCCCCCATTAAATGTATGTGCAAATTGTGCCATGGCGTCCAAACAAAGTAAGGACAGTACTGTCACATTTAATAAGGTTGCCCAAGATGATTCTTCAAAGGAAGGTAGTGGGGATAGTTCATCATCCTCTCCTTCTGTGTCAACACCAGTTTTGCCCGCGCAGGCGATACCTAGTACATCTAGCGCGCCAATGCTTGTTACTATGCAGCACTTAACAGCAGTAATGGATAACTCTATAGCAGCTCTTTTATCCAAACTGCCAGCATTTCCCAGAAAGCGTGATTGCTCAGTTTTAAATACAGAGGATGAGCAAGTTGGCGCTGACGATAATTTATCTGTTATACCCTCACATCAATCTGAGTTGGCAGTGAGGGAGGGTCTGTCTGAGGGAGAAATTTCTGATTCAGGAAAAATTTCTCAGCAGGCAGAACCTGATATCGTGGCATTTAAATTTAAGCTAGAACATCTCCGCGCCCTGCTTAAGGAGGTGCTATCTACACTTGATGATTGTGATTCTTTGGTGATTCCAGAGAAGTTGTGCAAAATGGACAAATTCTTAGAGGTCCCAGTGCACGCTGATGCTTTTCCGATACCCAAGAGGGTGGCGGACATAGTGACTAAAGAGTGGGAGAAGCCAGGTGTACCTTTTGTTCCACCTCCTATATTCAAGAAAATGTTCCCCATTGTCGACCCCAGAAGGGACGCATGGCAAACGGTCCCTAAGGTAGAGGGGCAGTTTCAACGTTAGCCAAGCGCACAACTATTCCTATAGAGGACAGTTGCGCTTTCAAAGATCCTATGGATAAAAAATTGGAAGGATTGCTTAAAAAGATTTTTGTTCAGCAAGGTTTCCTTCTTCAACCAATTTCGTGCATTATTCCTGTCACCACGGCGGCGTCTTTTTGGTTCGAGGAACTAGAAAATTCGCTCCAAAAGGAGACTCCATATGATGAAGTCATGGACAGAATTCACGCACTAAAGTTGGCTAATTCCTTTATTTTGGATGCCGCTTTTCAATTGGCAAAATTAGCGGCGAAAAATTCAGGTTTTGCAATAGTGGCGCGCAGGGCGCTTTGGCTAAAATCTTGGTCGGCGGATGTGTCGTCCAAAACAAAATTGCTTAATATTCCTTTCAAAGGTAAGACCCTTTTTGGGCCAGAATTGAAGGAGATTATTTCAGACATCACTGGGGGAAAGGGCCATGCCCTCCCACAGGATAGGCCTTTCAAGGCTAAGAACAAATCAAATTTTCGTTCCTTTCGCAATTTCAGGAGCGGACCGGCTCCTAACTCTGCAGCCTCTAGACAAGAGGGTAACGCTTCCCAGCCTAAACCAGCATGGAAACCATTGCAAGGCTGGAACAAGGGTAAACAGGCCAAGAAGCCGGCTGCTGCTACCAAGACAGCATGAAGGGGTAGCCCCCGATCCGGGACCGGATCTAGTAGGGGGCAGACTTTCTCTCTTTGCTCAGGCTTGGGCAAGAGATGTTCCGGATCCATGGGCACTAGAAATAGTCTCTCAGGGGTATCTTCTAGAGTTCAAGGAACTTCCTCCAAGGGGACGGTTCCACATGTCTCGCTTATCTTCAGACCAGATAAAGAGACAGGCATTCTTACATTGCGTAGGAGACCTATTAAAGATGGGAGTGATACACCCAGTTCCAACAGCGGAACACGGTCTGGGTTTTTACTCAAACCTGTTTGTAGTTCCCAAAAAAGAAGGAACTTTCAGGCCAATTCTGGATTTAAAAATTCTAAACAAATTCCTCAGAGTTCCATCATTCAAAATGGAAACCATTCGGACGATTTTTCCAACGATCCAGGAGGGTCAATATATGACTACCGTGGACTTAAAGGATGCGTACCTGCATATTCCTATCCACAAAGATCATCATCAGTTCCTGAGGTTCGCCTTTCTGGACAAACATTACCAGTTCGTGGCTCTTCCATTCGGTTTAGCCACTGCTCCCAGAATTTTCACAAAGGTGCTAGGGTCCCTTCTAGCGGTCCAAAGGCCGAGGGGCATTGCTGTAGCACCTTACCTAGACGACATTCTAATCCAAGCGTCGTCCCTTTCCAAAGCAAGGGCTCATACAGACATTGTTTTAGCCTTTCTCAGGTCTCACGGGTGGAAGGTGAACATAGAAAAGAGTTCCCTGTCTCCGTCTACAAGGGTTCCCTTTCTGGGAACAATAATAGATTCTGTGGAAATGAAGATTTTTCTGACAGAGGTCAGAAAGTTAAAGCTTCTAAACGCCTGTCGAGTTCTTCAATCTATTCCTCAGCCTTCCATAGCTCAGTGCATGGAGGTAATAGGATTAATGGTTGCAGCAATGGACGTGGTTTCCTTTGCTCGAATTCATTTAAGACCATTGCAACTGTGCATGCTCAAACAGTGGAATGGGGATTATGCAGACTTGTCTCCCCAGATTCAAGTAGACCAGGTAACCAGAGACTCACTCCTCTGGTGGTTGACTCAGGATCACCTGTCTTAGGGAATGAGTTTCCGCAGACCAGAGTGGGTCATTGTCACGACCGACGCCAGTCTCTTAGGCTGGGGCGCGGTCTGGGACTCCCTGAAAGCTCAGGGTCTATGGTCTCGGGAAGAGTATCTTCTCCCGATAAACATTTTGGAACTGAGAGAGATATTCAATGCGCTCCTGGCTTGGCCTCAACTAGCGAAGGCCAGATTCATAAGATTTCAGTCGGACTACATGACGACTGTAGCGTACATCAATCATCAGGGGGGAACAAAGAGTTCCTTGGCGATGAGGGAGGTATCCAAGATCATCAAATGGGCGGAGGATCACTCCTGCCATCTATCTGCAATTCACATCCCAGGAGTAGACAACTGGGAGGCGGATTATTTGAGTCGTCAGACTTTCCATCCGGGGGAGTGGGAACTTCATCCGGAAGTCTTTACCCAGTTAGCTCAACTATGGGGCATTCCAGATATGGATCTGATGGCGTCTCGTCAGAACTCCAAGGTTCCTCGCTACGGGTCCAGATCCAGGGATCCCAAGGTGACACTAGTGGATGCATTGGTGGCGCCTTGGTCGTTCAATCTAGCTTATGTGTTTCCACCGTTCCCTCTCCTTCCCAGGCTTGTAGCCAGGATCAAACAGGAGAAGGCCTCGGTGATTCTAATAGCTCCTGCATGGCCACGCAGGATTTGGTATGCAGACCTGGTGAATATGTCATCGGCTCCACCATGGAAGCTACCTTTGAGGCAGGATCTTCTAGTACAAGGTCCATTCGAACATCCAAATCTAGTCTCTCTGCAACTGACTGCTTGGAAATTGAAACGCTTGATTTTATCTAAGCGTGGGTTTTCAGATTCGGTTATAGATACTCTGGTTCAAGCCAGAAAACCTGTGACTAGGAAAATTTACCATAAGATATGGCAAAAATATATCTGTTGGTGCGAATCCAAGGGATACTCTTGGAGTAAACTTGAAATTCCTAGGATACTTTCCTTTCTCCAATAGGGTTTGGATAAAGGTTTGTCAGCTAGTTCTCTAAAAGGACAGATATCTGCTCTGTCTGTTTTATTGCACAAACGTCTGGCAGCAGTGCCAGATGTACAGGCATTTGTACAGGCGTTAGTCAGAATCAAGCCTGTCTACAGACCTATGACTCCTCCATGGAGTCTAAACTTAGTTCTTTCAGTTCTTCAAGGGGTTCCGTTTGAACCTTTACATTCCATAGATATTAAGTTACTATCTTGGAAAGTTCTGTTTTTGGTTGCTATTTCTTCTGCTAGAAGAGTTTCTGAATTGTCTGCTTTGCAGTGTACTTCACCCTATCTGGTATTCCATACAGATAAGGTAGTTTTACGTACCAAGCCTGGTTTTCTTCCAAAAGTGGTTTCCAACAGGAATATTTACCAGGAAATAGTTGTTCCTTCTCTGTGTCCGAATCCAGTTTCGAAAAAGGAACGTTTGTTACATAACCTAGATGTGGTTCGTGCTTTAAAATTCTATTTAGAAGCAACAAAGGATTTCAGACAGACATCATCCTTGTTTGTCGTCTATTCTGGTAAGAGGAGAGGGCAGAAAGCTACTGCTACTTCTCTTTCCTTTTGGCTGAAAAGCATCATCCGATTGGCTTATGAGACTGCCGGACGGCAACCTCCTGAACGAATTATAGCTCACTCTACTAGAGCTGTGGCTTCCACATGGGCCTTCAAGAATGAGGCTTCTGTTGAACAGATCTGTAAGGCAGCGACTTGGTCTTCTCTGCATACTTTTGCCAAATTTTACAAATTTGATACTTATGCTTCTTCGGAGGCTGTTTTTGGGAGAAAGGTTTTGCAAGCTGTGGTGCCTTCCATTTAGGTTACCTGACTTGTTCCCTCCCTTCATCCGTGTCCTAAAGCTTTGGTATTGGTTCCCACAAGTAAGGATGAAACCGTGGACCGGACACACCAATGTAGGAGAAAACAGAATTTATGTTTACCTGATAAATTTCTTTCTCCTACGGTGTGTCCGGTCCACGGCCCGCCCTGGCTTTTAGTCAGGTTTAAAATTTTTATTTTTTTGTACACTACAGTCACCACGGCACCTTATAGTTTCTCCTTTTTCTCCTAACCGTCGGTCCAATGACTGGGGGGCGGAGCCAGAGGGGGGGCTATATGGACAGCTTTTGCTGTGTGCTCTCTTTGCCATTTCCTGTAGGGAATGAGAATATCCTACAAGTAAGGATGAAGCCGTGGACCTGACACACCGTAGGAGAAAGAAATTTATCAGGTAAACATAAATTCTGTTTTTTAGGAGGTTTCAGAGAAATCCAGGACCCTTGAGTGCTGAACATAATTTCCTAGGGTTACCAGATAGACGTTCGGTCTCACAGTTCTCAAAGAAGATTCCTCATTTCTTATATTCCCAAAGATCCTATAAAGACTAGAACTTTCTTTGCTTGTGTAACAGGCCTGTAAACAATGGGAGTGATTACTCCACTCCGTTTAGGGGAACATAATTAAGGGTTATATTCCAAACTTTTCATTATTTTTAAGAAGGAAGGAACTTTTTTGGACCTCAAGTCTCTAAACAAATTTATGAAAATTCCGACTTTCAAAATGGAGACATTTAACAACTTACTTCCTTTAGTGCAGGAGGGTTATTTTATGTGTTCTGTAGATTTAAAATATGTAATTTGCATATCCCTATTGACAGGGATCATAAAATATTCCTCAGATTTACCTTTCTAAAAAGGCATTATCAATTTGTGGCACTTCCCAAAAATGTTCTTTTGTGATTCAGACAGGGCATATCATTTAAAAAAAAGTTTCCAATTTACTTCTGTTATCAAATTGGCTTTGTTACTATGATATTCTGTGTTGAAGAGATATCCAGGTAGGCATCTGGAGCACTATATATTTAACAAACCATACCCATTATGGGTTTCCCTGCAGGGGTAATTTCCCTTAAATTGTTTTTCCTTTTTCCATTTATTACTACCCTCCAATCTTATACATTCTCTGCAATTATACACATTACCTTTGAATTTAATTCCAAAATTGACCCTCTCATAAATCAGACTAGAGCTCAATAGTTCACTTTTTACTCAAATAAAGTGGAGATTAATCTCCAAGTAAGTATTCGGTACATAAATGTGGATTGAAAATGGTGCTTAGGATATTATTGCTACTATGCAGGGTGCGGTGGCACCCATTCATGCCCAGGCATTGACAAGTCTCCCCCTTATAATATAATAAATATAATATATAAACAAAATAAAATAATTGTAACCAAAAGCATTTCAGCTATTTTTGCATGGAGCAATAGAATCAAGTGACTAATTACGTTTTCGTACTAATACATTGTTATTTGTTATTATATAGTTCTGATTACAAAAGATTTATGTTTTATGTTTGATGTTTTCATTCATGAAAATAGGGATTAGTGCAGGCAAGTTTTATACATTGTGATATAGTCAACAGGAATTGTGGTAACAATTAAGCAATTATCCAAAGACCAATCAGAAGCAGCACTTTTCTTTTAAATAGTTGAGACCCAGGATTAGAAGCCAGCAAGCTACGACTACGGCAACAGCTGAAACGCGTCAGCTAGCGCTTCTAATGCTGACTTCACTACCACTGTTAATGGCCTGTGTGACAGGCATGTGATTTTAACTTGTGAAAAATAAAGACAAAGAATTTTACGTTTTGTCTCCTGGCTGGTGCTCCTTTTTACCATTTTGAAGCTATCTGGAGCACTAACCCTTGCAGTTCCCACCTCCTGTTTCTTACCCTCCTACCCTTCTAGATTGTAAGTTCCCAAGGGAATTCTTCCTGTATTTACTTGAAAGATTTTGCACCCCATGGACAGCGCTGCAGAATTTGTTGGCGCTTTATAAATAAAGTATATTATAGATAAGAAATACATGGCAAGAAATAGTGCTTCCATCTTGTGCTCTTGCAAACGGATAACATTCTTTCAAAAATATGGCATAGGTATTAGAACAAATTGTGAGTCGCTGGGGCAGGCCTGACATAGATCTTATGGCCTCACGCTTGAATGACATATTTTCTCCTTTTGTGTTACCATCCTGGGTAATAGCCAGGATAATACAAGAAAGAGCCTCTGCCATATGTTGATTAATCCAGCATAAACTTGCAGGACTTGGTATGCAGACCTAATACAAATGTTTTTCCTCTCAGGAAGGACATTTTTCACTTAAAGTCCTCTTCTTTCATCTAGTCCTCAAAACTGTATATTTGACAGCATGGAGATTGAACTCTGAATCTCAAAGGGGGTTCTTTGATCAAGTGATAGTTACATTGATTCACACCCATAAACCTGTTACGACTTGCTTTTACCACATGGTGTGAAAAATGTTCTCTTCTGTTTTGAGATTAAGCATTCCTCATGCACAGACATTATTTTAAAAGATGGTCTTGGAAAAAGTTTATCAGCCAGCTCCTTTTAAGTTTAAGTTTTGTTTTCTTGGTCTTGTATCACAATCAAATTTTCTAATCTTCCTGACATTCCAGCTTTTATTCAGATTAAATAAAAAGAGAGAAGTGCTCAACCTGGGAATGAACAATAGCATAATAGCTTGTTCTATGGCTAGTTACCACCCAAGAAGCAGCCTCTTTTTGCTCAATATGTGCCTTTCACAGAGAGGAGCTTTCCTGTAGCATATCGGTCTGTTCCTGACTTAACAGTGCAGTCCAGCCCCGAAATACCAGGAGATCCCTTTCTGAACAAGAGAAACGTCAGTGAGGTGCAGCCACATCCCTCTAGGCACACTGAGCAACGGGTCCACATCTGGATTCCCGCATCACTCTTAGAGAGACTTCCAGAAGAGTATCTGAACTTTCTGTCCTATTCTGTGACTCCATTTATTATTATTTTTTTTATTAGGACAAGGTGGTTTTGAGAAACCAACTATTGTTTTCTTCCTAATGTGTATCTTCTGATAACATTATTCAAGTAATTCTGGTTTCATCTCTCTGTCAGCTCCTAAGAGAGAGACTTTTTCACAACTTGTATGCTGTTAGAGCCTCATTATTTTATCTTCAGGCCTCAAAAGAATTTAGATTTTTTTTCTTCTTGGTTTATTCATTTCTTTGGCAAGGGACATACGTCTACAATAATTTTCCTTGGTTGGTTGGCTTGAAGCTTTGATTTTCAAAATATACTGTGTAACAGGGAAGTCTTCCCTGGAGTGAGTTATTGCTCATTCTACTAGAGCAGTTGCCACCTCTTGGGCTTTCAGGAATGACGCTTCCATTGAACAAATTCATTAGGCAGTTACTTGGTTCTTTTTACGTACCTTTTATTTTTTTGACGTTTGCCTCTTCTGACACTGCTATTGGTAGGAAAGATTTGCAGGTCGCTGTGCCTGTTTAGTAACATTAATGCCTTAACTGTTATTCTGCCATAATTCATGGTGAATAGAAGGGCAGCCTCCGTTCTGTGATACAGTCAGCTGTACTCGGTCGGCTACCCGAAAGAAGGCACAGACTTCGCTTACGTGGGTAAAAATGTAAACATTTTTTCCACTGTTTAAAATGAATAGCACACACACCTTTCAACGCTCAGTACCATCTGACACGCTTTATGCCTCTGGCGCTTTCTCAAAGATGACGTAACATCAGAGGATTACTCCTTTTATCTAGGGTACTCTCCTCCCCCTTGTTGCTCACAGCTCTCTATGACACTTAAAATCTAGCGTGTTCTTAGTTACTTAAATGAACACTATCTTTGAATGAGTACTACAATGTTGACTTTATATGAACACGCTGTATTAGTGTCATATTATAGAATGATAGAATGAAACTGCTGCTTATCCAACCACAGAGAGTAACAACTTAGCAACTTTTTTCATGAGTACAGCATAATTAAGTATTTTTAAGTAAACTTGTTTGTTTTTGTAATTATTGTGATTCTTTTAATTGAATGGGAACATTGTTATCCAAGTGGCTATGGCTCTACATGGTATAAACCATAAATAATAATATGACACTAATACAGCATGTTCATATAAAGTCAACATTGTAGTACTCATTCAAAGGTAATGTTCCTTTAAGTAACTAAGAACACGCTAGATTTTAGGTGTCATAGAGAGCCGTGAGCAACAAGGGGGAGGAGAGTAACCTAGATAAAAGGAGGAATCTTTTGATGTTACGTCATCTTTGAGAAAGCGCCAATCAGAGGCGCGAAACGCATCAGATGGTACAGAGCGTTGAAGTGTGTGTGCTATTGATTTTAAATAGTGGAAATAAAGTTTACTTTTTTACCCACGTAAGTGAAGCCTGTGCCTTTTTTCGGTTAGCCGACCAAGTACAGCTAACTGTATCACAGAACGGAGGCTGCCCTTCTGTTCATTGACGCTTGCCGCAAGCAGAAACTACAAGGTTGGGCTTTCCCCCAAACTGGCCTCAGGTGTCTGGATCAGAGGAAAAGCTGTCGGTAAGGGATCCATTACTCACTAGACGAATGCGGTGAGTCTTTCATACTTTCCTTTTCTTTTTCATAATTCATGGTGGCCTCATCGAGTTCCCTGCTTGGATATAGGATTCCACATGCGATGGCTCATGGACTCTCACATCTTAAGAAAGTAAACAAACTGTGTGCTTACTTACTCAATTAATTTCTTTTAGTGAAATGTCCATCAGACCTGCCCTTGTTCTTCTGTACAGTTGGTGGCAGTACAATTTTGCACTTCACTTCGCCCTGCTTTAACTTTCATACTTTTCTAAATTCTCCTTTTTCTTGGCCATATGTAAGTCTGAGTCTTCAAAGATTGTTGAAAAGGGTAGCATGAGGAATACAAAAAGCTACCTTACTTAAAAATCTGTCAAAGAAAAGTTGCTCTTACCTGTCAAAACATACACACTTTTTGAGTTTTAAAGTACTGGAGGCAGCCAAAACTTTTGTTTTTGTGTTTTCAAATGCTTCATATGTGTGTGTGTATATATATATATATATATATATATATATATATATATATATATATATAAAAAATACACGTGTGTTTATATGTGTATATATGTTGCAAAAATGGTGCAGATAGACTTGCTCAACGCAAGATTGACAGAAACCTTCAGTTTGTAAAAAACGCAGTATCTGTGAAGCGCAATGAAGCGAAGTGTAATAAAATGAGGTATACATGTCTATTTGTATGTGTGTGTGTGTATATATACATATATACACACATATATATATACATACACACTTTTGAGCCCTTCCCAGTCAAATACCTTGAAACGGACAATATATTTTTTTTATTAATTTGATATGTTTTATGTTTTTTAATATAAATACTTTAAATTCCTATGAATTCACCGGCCACTTAATTAGTTACACATTGCTAGTACCAGTGTCTGTACCTTTAGTGTAGCCTTCTCTGGGACCTCCTCTGCCCTATCATCACTTTCTGTTGGGGTACCGCAAGGCTCTGTTCTCGGTCCCCTTCTCTTCTCAATTTACACGTCATCATTAGGTTCCCTAATAATGTCCCACTGGTTCCAATATCATTTGTATCCAGATGGCACCCAAATCTACTTCTCTGCACCAGACCTATCTCCTTCCTTGCTAACTGTGTCACTAACTGACCTCGCATCTCTTCCTGGATGTCCTCTCACTACCAGTGTTAATTTTGACGGCAAATTTCAATTTAGTCTTAGTTTTAGTCTTTTGACTAAAATGCCATTTTAGTTTTAGTCGTATTTTAGTCATCTGAATTGTTTTAGTTTTAGTCTAGTTTTAGTCGACTGAATTTCCAATAGATTTTAGTTGACTAAATCTCCAGTAGATTTTAGTCAACTAAAATCTAAGGTGTTAAGTTAAAGTGTAATGCATTATTTAAGCATTTCTCTATCATTTGCAAACTGATTATGTACTCCAGGAGTAAACATAACACCTGTTAATATTTATGGTATTAAGGTTTAAACATGCAATACAGACACAGATTTAACCGTTGTGATGTGTAACATCTTTATTAAAATTAAATTTTCATAAACAAACAGAAGTGCAACTTTAAAATATAAAAAAACAAAACTGTAAACTGTATTGGCTGTATTGAACATATTACCTAATATAAAAACTTTAACAGTTCTCTGTTAATAATTAAAACAGGTATCAAGTAACTCAACACAACAAAAAGTTTCTGCAGCTAGCACAGGCATAACAAACCCATATTCGTGGTTTATGCTTATTTCTATAGGAAGAATCAATTGATTGTTCACAGATTCGTAAAATGTTCGGCAAAGATTAGCACTGCTCTAGAACTTCCAAACTCATTATATACTCCTGGAGTAAAGGTTTATTAGCCTGTTTTTATTTGTGGTATTAAGGTTTGAACATGCAATACAGATTTAACAGATTTAACTGTTGTGGTATGGAACATGTCTTTATCTTAAAATTTAATAAAATTAAGTTTCGTAAATTTTACAAAAGAGAAATAATTGGATATGGATTGATTATAACACCTTGCATAAAATGTTTTTGTCAGCAAATTTTGATTTAGTTTTAGTCATAGTCTTTTGACTAAAATGACATTTTGATTTACTTTTAGTCATAGTCTTTTGACTAAAATGTCATTTTAGTTTTAGTCGTATTTTAGTCATCAGAATTTCTTTAGTTTTATAGTCATTTTAGTCTAGTTTTAGTCGACGAAATTAACACTGCTCACTACCTCAAGCAAAATCTCTCCAAAACTGAGATCCTTATTTTACCTCCTTCCAAAATCTCCACCCCCAATCTCTCTATATCTGTTGACAACTCCATCATTACTCCTACCCCGCATGCCTGATGTCTTGGGGTCACACTTGACTCAGATCTTTCTTTCACTCCTCACATTCAGTCCTTGGCTAAATCCTGCCGCTTCCACCTTAAAAACATCTCTAAAATTAGACATTTCCTTACACAAGACACAACTAAAATGTAATCCAATCTCTCATCCTTTCCCGCCTCGATTACTGCAACTCTGTCCTCTCTAGTCTCCCCAGCTGCCGCCTAGCTCCTTTACAATCCATAATGAATGCCTCTGCCAGGCTCATCTTCCTTACACGTCGCTCTTCATCTGCTGTACCTCTCTGCCAATACCTTCACTGGCATCCTCTTGCCACCAGGATTAAACACAAAATTCCCACTCTGACATACAAAGCCCTCAACTTCACTGCTCCCCCCTATATTTCAGACCTTGTCTCCAGATACTCTCCCTCTCGTCCCCTTCGCTCTGCTCATGACCTCCTCCTTTCCTCCTCTCTTGTTACCTCCTCACACTCCCGCTTACAGGACTTCTCCAGACTGGCTCCCATCTTGTCAAACTCTCTGCCTCGCTCCACAAGACTCTTCCTAGTTTTACAGGCTTTCCCTAAAGACTCTGCTGTTCAGGGATGCATACATCCTGCACTAACCTTTCTTTATACCATTTCCTCTCCTCCATTGCTATCCTCTTGAACCCCCTTAGCATGTAAGCTTAAGACCCATGCTGTTTGTAGATCACCTTCTTTAGAGCTGATTGCAACAGTGCGACTCTTGGCAGGGCCCTCTACCTGTCTGATCCCTATAAATGTTTCCTTGTATTCCGCTTATGTTTATAGCGCTGCAGAAACTGTTGGCGCTCTACAAATAACAGATAATAATAATACCAGGTTGGACCCCCTTTTGCCTTCAGAACTGCCTTAATCCTTCGTGGCATAGATTCAACAAGGTGTTGGAAACATTCCTCAGACATTTTGGTCCATATTGACATGATAGCATCACGCAGTTGCTGCAGATTTGTAGGCTGCACCTCCATAATGCAAATCTCCCGTTTCACCACATCTCAAAGGTGCTCTATTGGATTGAGATCTGGTGACTGTAGAGGCCATTGGACTATAGTGAACTCATGTTCAAGAAACCAGTTTGAGATAATTTGAGCTTTGTGACATGGTGCATTATCCTGCTGGAAGTAGCCATCAGAAGATGGGTATACAGTAGTCATAAAGTGATGAACATGGTCAGCAACAATACTCAGGTAGGCTGTGGCATCTAAACAATACTCAATTGGTACTAAGGGGCCCAAAGTGTACCAAGAAAATATCCCCCACACCATACACCACCACCACCAGCCTGAACTGTTGATACAAGGCAGGATGGATCCATGCATTCATGTTGTTTATGCCAAATTCTGACCCTACCATCTGAATGTCGCAGATGAAATCGAGACTCATCAGACCAGGCAATGTTTTTCCAATCTTCTATTGTACAATTTTGGTGAGCCTGTTCGAATTGTAGCCTCAGTTTGCTGTTCGTAGCTGACTGGAGTGGCACTTTGGTGTGGTCTTCTGCTGCTGTAGCCCATCTGCTTCAAGGTTCAACGTGTTGTAAGTTCAGAGATGGTATTCTGCATACCTTGGTTGTAACGAGTGGTTATTTAAGTTACTGTTGCCTTTCTATCATCTCGAACCAGTCTGCCCATTCACCTCTGACATCAACAAGGCATTTTCGTCCACACAACTGCCGCTCACTGGATATTTTCTCTATTTCAGGCCATTCTCTGTAAACCCTAGAGATGGTTGGGTCCAGTAGGTCAGCAGTTTTTGAAATACTCAGACCAGCCCATCCGGCACCAACAACCATGCCATGTTCAAAGTCACTTAAACCCCCTTTCTTCCCCATTCTGATGCTCGGTTTGAACTTCAGCAAGTCGTCTTCACCAAGTCTAGATGCCTAAGTGTATTGAGTTGCTGCAGTGTGATTGGCTGATTATCAATTTGTGTTACCAAGCAATTATTGAACAGGTGCACCTAATAAAGTGGCCGGTGTGTGTGTGTGTGCATATATATATATATATATATATATATATATAGTGTTAAAGGGACTGTCTAGTCAAAATTAAACTTTTATGATTCAGACAGGGCATGGACTTTTAAACAACTTTCCAATGTATGTTTATCATCAAATTTACTTTGTTCTCTTGGTATTCTTTCTTAAAAACTAAATCTAGGTATGCTCATATGCTAATTTCGAAGTTCTTGAAGGCTGCCTCTTATCTGAATGCATTTGACAGTTTTTCGCAGTTAGAGGGCGTTAGTTCTTGTTTGCCATATAGATGACATTGTGCTCACTCCTGTGGAGTTACTTATGAGAGGTCATTGATTGGCTAAAATGCAAGTCTGTCAAAATAACTGAAATAAGGGGGCAGTCTGCAGAGGCTTAGATACAAGGTAATCACAGAGGTAAACATATATTAATATAACAGTGTTGGTTATGCAAAACTGGGGAATGGGTGATAAAGGGATTATCTATCTTTTTAAACAATAACCATTCTGTAGTAGATTGTCCCTTTAATGCTTATGAGTGATAAAAAAAATATCGCTCCACTTGTAATCCGGACCTGAGAGTCATAAATAATAATAACTAGTATTTATATGGCGCCTTTCTCCCAGTGGGACTCAAAGCGCTTTTTCAGCGCTCGCTCTCGGAATTAACCAAATCGGCAGCTGAATAGTAATAAAGCAGAGTAAAGATCAGTAATATTGTATGAGAAGGGTATTTTATATGACTGACAGGCAGATCAATGTGTTTCTCATATTGCAGTTATTAATAGGCAATATGAGAAACATAGGAAGAAATAAGACATGGGAAGGTTAAATAAGTGAACACGGAAAGAGAAGTGGTTTACAAGGTGTTTTCTTATAAATAAAAATAAAATGCCACAGTGAATGTTTAAATGGGGAAGTAAGACTAGAACATGGGCATAGAAAGGTTTGCTGCAGATGGGATATAGGTTGTATAAAGTTTGTACTTTTATATAGCAAAATATTTTACACATTAAATGCTAATCACAGAATTATCCCTTATAAATATATTATATGCATATTTAATACAGTATGCTAGATAAATATACAACAGTGAGATACCAGCAGCACTCTATAATACACGCTATGCTGCTCCCCACCCTCGTCTAACTGCACTGAATTACTGTTTGCTTTGTGGGCTTGATGTCCCTCTCAGATGTGCTAAGGCACGTGAATACTCAGAATATTGGGTAGAGGATTGTTCTGAAGCAGCCGAGTGAGAGAGGAAGAGATGGAGGGGGAGGCAGAATGTTAGAAACTGCTCATGGGAATTTAAAGCCTGGCATTCTAGGCAAGAGCAGTGAGGGCGCCTGTGTGTTCAAGCTGTGAGAGATTCACCTTTAATCAGTCCACGCTCCTCTTCCCTGCAAAGGCTGCTGCTCACAGCACAGGGCAGGAGTGGCAAGTCTTGTCAGGATCTGTTAGGAGTAACATATATCAGTGATTTGGGGATGGGTAGGTTGAGGGTGGAAATACAGTGTGTTTATACACAGATATTAAAGGGATATGAAACCCAAATTTTTTCTTTCATGATTCAGATAGAGCATGCCATTTTAAGCATCTTTCTAATTTACTCCTATTATCACTTTTTTTTGTTCTCTTGGTATCTTTATTTGAAAAAGCAGGAATGTAAGCTTAGAAGCCGGCTACATTTAATCACCAATTAGCAAGCGCTACCCAGGTGCTGAACCAAAAAATGGGCTAGCTTCTAAACGTATTCCTGCTTTTTGAATAAAGATACCAAGAGAACAAAGAAAATTTGATAATAGGAGTAAATTAGAAAGATGCTTAAAATTGCATGCTCTATATGAATCACGGAAGAAGAAAAAAATTGAGTTTCATATTCCTTTAAATATCACATAGGTGTCAACACTAGAATATTGATTCAACATGGTTGACTAAGACCCCAGGCCAAAATGTGTCCCTTTTAGTATTTGTTATATTTAGACAAAATTCCCCATATTATTTTGAATGTTTGTGATTGAACCATGGAGGTATTAAATGGACATACAAGTGCAAAAGTAAAATGTATTAGAGCATTTTATTTATACCACTTTTGTTTGCATATAGTGTTGTGTTTACCCACTACAAAAGGTAAATACATAGTTAAAGTCAGATCCAGAGCAGAAACACATGACTGTGAGCTAGCTGAACACATCTGGTGAGCCAATGACAAGAGGCAAATGTGCAAGGTCACCAATCGGCAGCTAGCTCCCAGTAGTGCATTGCTGATTTTGAGCCTACCTAGATATGCTATTCAACAAAGGATGCCAAGAGCACAAAGAACATTTTGACAATAGGACTAAAGTTGGAAAGTCTCAATCTAAACCATAAAAGTTCATATTTGACTTTCAAGTCCTTTTAATGAAAGGGACATGATAGCCAAATGTTGAATCACTTGAAAATAATTTAGCATAACTAAAACAGCTGACTAGTTACCTTAACATTTCAATGTTAAAAGGAACATATTTTATCTCAAAATTTCCTGAGTAGCCACATCCCAATAAGGATGATTGTTGCTGGTCTTTTTCAACATGCAGCTAATAGTAAAAAGAATTTCTCTGGATCACAGAGCACTTACTATTGTGATTTGAAGGAATTTTGAGGTAAAATATCTTCCTTTATTACATTCACATGTTCATGTGATATTTTCTTGTCAGCTTTTTAATTATGCTGCATCACTTTCAAGTCACTTATCATATGGGTATTATGTCCCTTTAAGCTGTACAAGCCAAGATGCTTGGGTAACGTATAGTGCAGCATTTTTCCACAACGCTTTTACCTTTCCCCATTAGTAACACATGGAATTCTCAATCGTGTGTCTCATCCACTAAGCTGACAGTTGTTGAAGAGCTTTGCATCTGAGTTGTTCAAATCCTCCGTGAGATAATGTAATGTATATATTTCTGGTTTTGTGTGTAGTTTTGCATTTATAAACTCTGGAATTTACTATAGTATTTATTGCCAGTATGTAAAGTAATACGTTTGTTATATAAGCGTATTACACAAACATATATACACACACTATGTATGCTACCAGTTCATGAATTATTTTTACAAACATAAATATATTGCAAAACATTGTGGAATATTATACATATAGTCTATAGTAAAAGGAATTTTGTAATTATGTCAAAAAGTGTTAAAATATAAGGATTATTTTTGCATTGTACTTGACATGTACAAAAAAAAGGTTCTGCTAAAAGTCATTACTATATAATATTAACTTTCTTTCATAAGGCAGTGCAAATCAACGAGCCCTAACTTCTAGGATTCAACTCTTGGGATGTTGCAAAGATTCCCAAAACTCCAAGAGTACTAAATAATTTCTACCCCTATGGTATGCCAGTCTAATCTTTGCCTCTAAGGAGGCTGCTACAAAAAGACAGAGGGAAGATTGGAATATAGGGTAGTGACACAATCACTCCCGGCATAGGAGTTAGTCACAAGCCTGCCACAGGTGTCACAGGGGCCGGTCCCCTAGCCTCCTCCTGTTGGGTCATCGAGATAGTCCTTACAGTGATCTTCTGCTGTGATGTACACAGCACTGATTGGGCTGTCTACTAGACACAGTAATTTATTCAGCTATGGGTAAGCACAGTTGCATGGGAACAGTTTTTTTGACATTTTTTGTACTCGCATAGTCCACACTCTATTAGCAGTTTGCTAGCACATCATAGCCAGGGGACACAATCAAATGCAGACATTACCACTTAAATTCTAGAATTATTTAGGCATACAGTCTAGTAGTTTATGAGAGACACTGTATTTTGAGCTCTTAAAAACTCTCAGTGATTATTTTAGTCATAGAGCATGTATAAGTTTGTGTGGCACAGTTATATATATATATATATATATATATATATATATATATATTATTATTATTATTATTATTATTATCGGTTATTTGTAGAGCGCCAACAGATTCCGCAGCGCTAATATATATATATATATATATATATTTTACCCTAGCATTTTTGTGCATGCTCCTCTTATATCTATAGCATTCACATGCACTTTGACATATTTTTTATTACTCCTTCCTCACTATTGAGGCGTGCACCCTGCTCAGATTAGCACGCTCCACTATGATCTGTATACTGAAGCAGAGAGAGTGGATTTGGCTGCGTGGCGGTTAAAATTTTCCCTCCTTGCTAACTCCATTGAATTTATTAACTCTGCAAACTTTCATTATTGCAAGGCTTTTAACATTGTTTTTTTATGTGGAAGACATTCAATTAATTTTTCATAGAGCCAGTATTTACTTATGCATAACTATTTTTAATCATTGTTATAAAGTCATTAAGAGGGTTTTAAGGTGAAATTGTTCATATTTATTACTTGCTATTATCTCTGTCCTTCTGCTTAGGACCATGATTATCATTTTATTCTGTCTTCCCTCATTGTGTTTATATTTCACAATAAATTTGTTATAGTGGTTATTTGTGTCTCTTTATTGTCTATATTATCTTTCTGCTATTACTGGAGCATACTGGAATTGTCTGTCGCTACTCAAGCTAGTGTCCAGTCAGAAATAACCCAGAGACTGAGGTAGGAGTGAGAAATAACCAAGGATTCTAGACAACTCCTGGCTGACTAGTTCCATAAATGGATATAGCAAAGTAAGGCAGACAAATGTAATATTTATAGAGTGTAATATCACACATTGAATCCTTTCAAGAATACCAGAACAGCGGAACTACCAGGAAGGATACAGGTGCCAGCAAAGGAATGAGGCCAAGGTCGGGATACAGTCCAAGGTAAATAACCAGGAATCAGTCCTATATTTAGCTCCTCCCAAAGTCAAAACACAGTCTGAGGTTAAAACCAGGTGTCAGTCCATTCTTGCGAGAACCAGAGAAGTCTAATAAGTAGTAACTGGAAAAGCAAATAAGTAGAAATCGCACCCAATTGTAATAATGAATTACTATAGTTGTGCAAGTTAGAAATGACAAACTCCTCTTTTAAAACCGGAAACAAGAGCCAAAAAAACCCCCGCTATGACACGACTGTGACGCCCCCCCCAACAAAAAAAAACTATGCGATGATGCGACTGCAACATTGAAACAACAATCTATAGCTGTAGATTTTAGAACAATTAAAATCTTCTAGGGTCAGCAAATGCTTTTATCTGCAATGCTATTGTTGACAGAATTAATGCAAAAAATATGGCTTTATCAGTTTTGACCAGAAGAACATTATAGTTCACGTTATTGTCAGCTGACATGGTTTCAAAGTCTAGATTTTATCTCTTCATAAAATCAGGATTCTTCCAGATCCTCCTGGAAGCCTTTCTCCAAATGATACAGGGCCAAGCAGTCATAAAAGCCTTCTGCCTCTACAAGGTAAGCATGAAGGTGTGGCCCCCCAATCCAGAATTAGGCAGATTACGGCCTTTTCTCTTGCAAGATGTATCGAGTCCACGGATTCATCCATACTTGTGGGATATTCTCCTTCCTAACAGGAAGTGGCAAAGAGAGCACCCACAGCAGAGCTGTCTATATAGCTCCTCCCTTAGCTCCACCCCCCAGTCATTATCTTTTCCTACTCTAAGTACTAGGAAGGGTAAAGCGAGTGTGGTGACAGGACATCGTTTTGGCTTTTCTGAGATATCACGGGTGGAAGGCGAACATAAAAAAGAGTTCTCTCTTCCCTCTCACAAGAGTTTCCTTCCTAGGGACTCTGATAGACTCAGTAGAAATGAAAATATTTCTGACGGAGGTCAGAAAATCAAAACTCTTAACCACTTGCCGAGCTCTTCATTCCATTCCTCGGCCATCAGTGGCTCAGTGTATAGAGGTAATCGGACTCATGGTAGCGGCAATGGACATAGTTCCTTTTGCCCGCCTACACCTCAGACCACTGCAACTATGCATGCTCAAACAGTGGAATGGGGATTATGCAGATTTATCTCCTCAAATACATCTGGATCAGGAGACCAGAGATTCTCTTCTCTGGTGGTTGTCTCAGGACCACCTGGCTCAGGGAATGTGTTTCCGCAGACCAGAGTGGATCATTGTAACAACAGATGCCAGCCTGCTAGGCTGGGGTGCAGTCTGGAACTCCCTGAAAGCACAGGGCTCCTCCTGATAAACATTCTAGAACTGAGAGCGATATTCAATGCGCTTCAGGCGTGGCCTCAGCTAGCTGCGGCCAAATTCATCAGATTTCAGTTGGACAACATCACAACTGTAGCTTATATCAATCATCAAGGAGGAACACAGAGTCCTCTAGCGATGATGGAAGTCAACAAAATAATCCGATGGGCGGAGACCTCATTCTTGCCATCTTTCAGCAATCCATATCCCAGGGGTAGAGAACTGGGAGGCGGATTTCCTAAGTCATCAGACTTTTCATCCGGGGGAGTGGGAGCTCCATCCGTAGGTATTTGCCCAGCTGACTCAGCTATGGGGCACACCAGAATTGGATCTGATGGCGTCCCGTCAGAACGCCAAGCTTTCTTGTCCCGGGATCCCCAGGCGGTACTGATAGATGTTCTAGCAGTGCCCTGGTCCTTCAATCTGGCCTATGTATTTCCACCGTTTCCTCTCCTCCCACGTCTGGTTGCCAGAATCAAGCAGGAGAGAGCTTCAGTGATTCTAATAGCACCTGCGTGGCCACGCAGCACTTGGTATGCAGACCTAGTGGACATGTCATCTGTTCCACCGTGGACTCTGCCAATGAGGCAGGACCTTCTAATCCAAGGTCCTTTCAAGCATCCAAATCTAATTTCTCTGCATCTGACTGCTTGGAGATTGAACGCCTGATTTTATCAAAGCATGGTTTCTCTGAGTTGGTCATTGATACCCTGATTCAAGCTAGAAAGCCTGTCACCAGGAAAATCTATCATAAGATTTGGCACAAATATCTTTGTTGGTGTGAATCCAAGGGTTACTCATGGAGTAAGATTAGGATTCCTAGAATATTGTCTTTTCTCCAAGAAGGATTGGAGAAAGGGTTATCAGCTAGCTCCTTAAAGGACAGATTTCTGCTTTGTCTATTCTTTTACACAAACATCTGGCAGATGTCCCAGACGTTCAAGCATTTAGTCAGGCTTTAGTCAGAATCAAGCCTGTATTCAAACCTGTTGCTCCGCCATGGAGCCTAAACTTAATTCTTAAAGTTCTTCAAGGTGTTCCGTTTGAAGCTATGCATTCCATAGATATTAAGCTTCTATCTTGGAAAGTTCTGTTTTTAGTAGCTATCTTCGGCTCAAAGAGTTTCTGAGTTATCTGCTTTACAGTGTGACTCACCTTATCTTGTTTTCCATGCAGATAAGGTGGTTTTGCGTACCAAACCTGGATTCCTTCCCAAAGTTGTTTCTAATAGGAATTTCAATCAGGAAATTGTTGTTCCTTCACTGTGTCCTAATCCTTCTTCAAAGAAGGAACGTCTGTTGCGCAATCTTGATGTGGTTCGTGCTTTAAAGTTCTACTTACAAGCAACCAAAGATTTCTGTCAAACATCTTCATTGTTTGTTGTTTATTCTGGTAAGCGGAGAGGCCAAAAGTCTACGGCTACCTCTCTTTTTGGCTGAAAAGCATCATCCGTTTGGCTTATGAGACTGCTGGCCAGCAGCCTCCTGAAAGGATTACTGCTCATTCTACTAGAGCAGTGGCTTCCACATGGGCTTCTGTTGAACAGATTTGTAAGGCGGCGACTTGGTCTTCGCTTCATACTTTTTCCAAATTTTACAAATTCGATACTTTTGCTTCTTCGGAGGCTATTTTTGGGAGAAAGGTTCTACAAGCAGTGGTGCCTTCCGTTTAAGGTACCTGTCTTGTCCCTCCCTTCATCCGTGTCCTAAAGCTTTGGTATTGGTATCCCACAAGTATGGATGAATCCGTGGACTCGATACATCTTGCAAGAGAAAACAGAATTTATGCTTACCTGATAATTTTCTTTCTCTTGCGATGTATCGAGTCCACGGCCCGCCCTGTCTATTTAAGACAGGTAGTATATTTTTATTTAAAAAAACTTCAGTCACCTTTGCACCCTATAGTTTCTCCTTTTTCTTCCTAGCCTTCGGTTGAATGACTGGGGGGTGGAGCTAAGGGAGGAGCTATGTAGACAGCTCTGCTGTGGGTGCTCTCTTTGCCACTTCCTGTTAAGGAGAATATCCCACAAGTATGGATGAATCCGTGGACTCGATACATCGCAAGAGAAAGAAATTTATCAGGTAAGCATAAATTCTGTTTTTTTTTTTTTGGATGGCCTATTCTCAGTCTGTTCAAGATCCTTGGGTTTTAAACATAGATTTTCAGGGATACAGAATGGTTTTCGGATCAGAGCTTCTGAGGAACAGTTTTTCTTCTAACGCGATTTTCAAAGGACTGTATACTCTTAAGCATTTTTTCTATATGTTTTAAATTTAGAGCTCATGGGAGTAATAGTTGCTATGTCAGAAAAGGGCCAGGTCTTTTATTCCAATCTGTTTATTGTTTCTAAAAAAAGAAGGAACTTTCAGATCTTTTCTGGATTTGAAAACTTGAATCAAGTTTTTCTGGGTTCCCACATTTTAAAATATTATTAAGTAGGTCTATTCTACTCTTGTACAGCAGGGACAATATAGGCCTACAATAGTCTTTCCTACATTCTTCTATCCTAAAAGTTCATCTCCAGCTCCTGAGATTTGCTTCCCACGACAAACATTTCCAGTTTGTCACTCTATCATTTGGTCTGGCTACTGCTTCCAGAATCTTTTTTTTTAAGGTTCTGGGAACTTTTGTCTTCAATATCTGCTCAAGGTATTTCAGTGGCTACATACCTGGACAACATCTTGGTACAAGTTCTATCTTTGCCTTTAGCAAAATCTCTTACCAACAGTTTTTTTGTCTTTTTTTGCAAACATGGCTGGATAATCAATGTTTCAAAGAGTTCCTTTTCTTCTCAGACAAGGAATCTCTTTTTTTTTTTTTGTCTTTTTTTGCAAACATGGCTGGATAATTAATGTTTTAAAGAGTTCCTTTACTCCTCAGACAAGAATCTCTTGCCTAGAAGTCATTCTAGACTCAATATCAATGAGGCTTTAACAGATCAAGGGAAATCAAACTTACAGGCAACATATGCAAGACTTCATTAGCCCTAACCACGAAGTGTTATTTCTGACAATTGCATCATTAGATGTCATGCTATGTACACAATTTCACGTGACACCTCTTCAACTTTGCATTCTAGTCTATGTTGCAGTGTTTACATTCTGCCCTTTCAAAGGATCCTTTTGAATTCCACAACAAAGCAATATCTATCCTGGTGGATAGATCACCAGTCAATTTATCTAGTAGCATCCTTTGTCTGGCAAACTTGTACAATCATCATGACAGTTTTAGTCTCTCTGGGGTGCAGTATGGAGGTCCAGAAGAGCATAAAGAGCTTGGTCTCCTCAGGAGGCATTTTTTTACAATAATTATGTTGGAACATTGTGCCATTTTAGAGGCTCTTCTGAGCTGGCCTCTTCTGAAATAAGAGACTATTTGCTTTTAGAAACAGTCAATGTCTCAGCAGTACCTATATCCATTGTCAAGTGGGAACTTGCAGTTCCCTAGCGATGAAGGAGGTCTCTCGAATTTTAACTTGGGCAGAGATCAATCTCTGTACATTGCTACAATCCATATTCATAGTGTAATCATCTCGGATGTAGATTATTTCAGTTGCCAAATCCATCATTCTGGGGAATGGTCTCTACTCCTTGTCAATAAAATTATTTATACTCCCTACTCCTTTTCAATAAAATTGTAGATCAATGGGTCTACCAGAGATCAACCTGATGGTTTCTCACTTGAACAACAAACTTTCGTTATTTGCAAAATTCAGGGATCTACAGGCAGAGTTTGTAGATGCTCTACAGCTCCTTGGTCTTTTGTCTTATTTTTGTAGTTCCTCTAGTTCTGCTGCCAAGACTTTTAGCTCAGATCAATCAGGAGCTCTCATCATTAATTGTGATTGCTCCTGCTTGGCCACGAAGAACTTGGTTCACGGATCTGGTACAGAAAGCAAGTTCTCTGATTTCTTCAACTAAGACATGTCCTACTGTCTCAAGTCTCTTTTTATCAAAAAGATATTGAGTCTCTATACTGTAGTTAACTCCTTTTTTAAGGCTTGAAATCCTACTATAAGAAAAATCTATCACAAGATTGGGAAAGTTTTTCTTTGCTGATGTGAAAAACATTTTTTTCTACCATTGCTTCAGAATTCTTCACTTTTAACTATAGGGCTTAGATTGGCGTTTATCTGTTGGATTTTTTTAAAGGTTAGATCTCAGCACTTTTTGTGTTATTCTACAAGAGAGTGCAAAACATCCTGACATTAAGAGCTTTGTTCAAGCTTTAGCCTTGATAATACCAAGGATTAAACAAATTTCTACTCCTTGCAACCTTAATTTAGCTTTAAGAGCTTTTCAGTTCTCTCCATTTGAGTATATGCATAGTTTGGTCATCTAGCTTCTGTCTATAAGGTATTTTTTCTTTTAGCAAAATCTTCTGTCGGAACAGTCTCTGAATTGTCTACCTTATCTGGTTTTTCTCCAAGATAAGGCAGTTTTAAGGACTAAATTTGTTTTACCAACCGTGGATTCTTTTGATATCTTCAATCGGGGAGATTGTAGTGTATTCCTTGTCCTTATCCACAAAATTCTATTGAAAGGCTCCTACATAATTTAGATGTAGTGAATACAATATCATTCTACTTACAAACTACAAGGCATTTTAGTTGATTCTCTAACTGTTTATTATTTTCTTGTGTCCTCACAAAGACCAAAAGGCTACAGTCTTTACTTTGGCTAAATCTCTCGATTCACATTGGCCTACTTGGAAACGGGAATGTCTTCCCCAAGACACATTACACCCCATTCTATCAGTTTCCTCTTTCTAGACTTTCAAAAATAAGGCTTCTATTGAACTAATCTGCAAGGCAGCAACACGTTCCTCCTTATATACCTTTTCTAAATTCTACCACTTTGATGCTTTTGCTTCTTTTGAAGCAGCTTTTGGTAAAAAAAAAAGTCTTCCAGACAGTAGTTCTTGGTAATTAGGTGCCTGCCTTACAAAAAGAAAATGTCTAGTTTAAATTACATGTGGACTTAACTGCTTGGATATTAGTTCCTAGGAGTAATGACTTATTGTGGACTCTCACCACTTTATGAAAGAAAACAAAACCTTACCTGAAAATTTCATTTTTTTCATGGTCCATGAGGCCTGTCTATTTTCACAAAATTTAAGTGATTTTTTTTTTCTGGCAGCAGTTTTAGTTTGCACCTCATTTTCTGTGCTTTGTCCTTTTCTACCTTTTTTATTTTTTTATTTATTAGTTTTTATTGAGTGAATAAGATTATAATGCAGAGTTTCCAGGACATAGCAAGATACAGTAATTTGATGATGAACCAGATCTGAAAGTAATACATTCCTGGGTCGAAGAAAATAAACGTCTATTATATTTTTAATTGTTGACTTCTCTGTAAGTTGTGTCCTGATAATTGATTCTGGTCCAATATGTGTAATACAGATTCAGTCTGTTAAAATCTTATCTGTAACTGAATAAAGATTTTGGAATGGTGGAGGGACATGGTAAAGAAAGGGAGGGGGGAAGGATGATGGGAGAAGGTAGGGAGGAGAGCCGTCCGCCAGACATCCCCAGATTTGTGTATTTTTTATTGGGTTATGTTTGGTGGATTGTATAATGTGTCCAGACTATGATGTACTAATTTGTTATTTTGTTTTGGTAATCGTCCCAGAGGAACTGTACTTCAGCAAAGGAAGTTTTTTTATTATGTCTCTTATGACCATATTCTTCTAGCAATAGTAAATCTTGCATTTTTTTAAAGCCACATGGGTTCTGTAGGAGTAAACGCTGTTTTCAAATGATTGGATATCAGATTTTTGGCTGCGTTGATACAGATCTGTCCTTTCCTACATTTCTACTACTCCTCGCTTGTTTATACGTAAGAGTAGCTTACCAAAGAGGTGGAAGGGATTAAGTACTCTTAGAGTTTTTGGAACCTTTGCCTCCTCCTAGTGGCCTGGAGTTGAATCCCAGGAGTAATGGTTTGTGGTCTCTCACCACCATGAAAGAAATTAATTTATCAGTTAAGCATAAATTAATTTTTTTTTCCACTTTCCACGTGTGTTTTGAGTTGAGAACACATTACACAGGGCATGTCAGGTTGTTAAAATATGTAAGACATTTTTGTTCTGATCTACCCTAAGTTATTTTTTTCTCTTGTAGGTTTGGGAATACTTTCTCAGCAGAGGAAACCCTTCTATTAACGTATTCATGGCAGTTCCTACCATCTATAGCAAACTGATTGATTATTACGAGCTGCATTTTACCAGCCCACATGTACAAGACTTTGTGCGGGCAACATGTCAAGCAAATATTAGGTAAAAATTAATATTTCTCTTATTCAGTATTTAACACAACAGAAGAAAGCAAAAGGCCATTCCCAATGGTGTTTATAATTGATCTCCACTAACAGTGTTCATTCAAGCAATCAAATATTACCCTATTTTATTATATGTATTTCATAGTTTCGTACTGGTAATTTAAAAAATAAAATATGAGCAAAGGTATAATCAAAAGACAATCTACATAATAGAATGACATTCTCTTAAATTTAAGACACCTACAGATTATTAAATTGTCTGAAAAAGCAATGATGAATGTATAATTGTGGTCTGGAAAGAGGAATTTAATTTTTAGTTTAACATCCCAGATACAATGAGAAGCACCATGTGAAGCACCATACTTGGAATCTGCTAGCTTGATGTGTTAACATTCCATAGGTTAATGGTGTCTGGATCCTCAGCTCTCCCTGTGCCTATCCTGGAGCGTTGGCGAGAGATCACTGGTCACACCCTGTTAGAGAGATACGGAATGACTGAGATTGGAATGGCTCTTACCAATCCACTTAACGGAGCCAGAGTACCAGGTACCTGAAGGCTTATTGGGAGAGAACTTGCTATGTGTCATGAATTACATTTCTTGTTTTTATATATTTGTCATTTTGCTGCTATTAGTTTCACACCATGATTTTCTAATCTTAAAGAGATAGGAAAGTCAAAATTAAACTTGCATGATTCAGATAGAGCATGTAATTTTAAGACACTTTTAAATGTGTTTCTATTTTCAAATGTACTTTGTTCTCTTGGTATCAGCATTTTTGTAATCACTTAATTTTAACAGAAATAGAGCCTTTTTTTAAATTGTTTTTATCTATCAAAACTATATATTTCTTTCATACAAGTGGTTACAGTACACGATCCCTACTCTTGAGAGTTACTCTTCTCTACCACTAGGAGGAGGCAAAGATTCCCAAACACCAAGAGCTCTATAAAACCCCTCCCTCCTCGCGCATACCTCAGTCTTTACTTTGCCTCCCCTGGCGTTGGTTGAAGAATGAAGATATGCATATTATTCTTTAGAGAGAGGAGTTTCAGTCTATATTGAGGCCCGGTTTCCCCTCAGAGTGCAGTGCTGTATGTATTTGGTTTATGATTCTGTTTTACCTCATGGGAAATTTTTCATAAACCCTCTATAATCGGTCGCAGTGATGTATCTCCTGCCTCCCTTGGATCTACAATATACTCTTATTCCATATCCTCTGCTGATATGTTTCAGTACTGGTTTGGCTGTCTGCTACTTGATTGCTAGTGGACGAGTGTATATGGGTAAGTATCTCTCTATTTTTAACATTTAGACACTCATATAGCTATGTTATGGGCACTTTAAAAAAAAAGTTTATCTATATAACAGATCCTTTTCACTATTCCCTTGCTTTTGCGCGTCGGCCTGGTTTTTCGCATGTTGGGTTTACACTTATCGGGCTAGCACTCGTCCCTTAGTCTCTATAGTTTTTTCATGCACCGGGTTTTTTTGTATGTTGGGTTAGCACATGTTCCTTTAGTCTTCCTGCGCATTGGTTAACACATGTCAGGTTAGCACACATTCGCTCGGTGCATCAGCCAGCAGTCAGATATAAGCTAGAATATACTAAGCCCTTACAATCCGAGGGCTAAATTAAGTTTTAAGTATAAGTGCTAAGACTGAAGGCTGAGGTGTAAATATCGCTATATTAATGAGCCATAAATATAACCAAGGTAAGCAGTTAAAAATGTGAACAAGGAGAGACAAAGCAACTCCTGTCGGACCCCTGACGCGCGTTTCACAAAGAACGCTTCCTTGGTTATATTTATGGCTCATTAATATAGCAATATTTACACCTCAGCCTTCAGTCTTAGCACTTATACTTAAAACTTAATTTAGCCCTCGGATTGTAAGGGCTTAGTATATTCTAGCTTATATCTGACTGCTGGCTGATAGACCTTATTTTAGGAAATTATAGTGATATTTCTATATAATATAACCCGGTTCAAGTGTTTTTAAATTATCCTAGCCCTTGCTATTGTATGATTGATTTTTTTCTAGTGTGGATTGAACATTTTTGTAATAAAGATTATAATGTAGGAATGAAATGAAATTCTTATAAATATATCCTACCCTATGTTATCTGTGCACTTAATTGTATTTCTTTTACAATTAGTTTAGCTAGTTGTTCTTTTCTGTCTAATTAGCCTCCACAACAGGTAGTAATTCTAATAATATATTAAATTTATGTATTTATCATTCAAATAAAGATATTACCTGTTACTATACAACTCCGCCACCCCCTAACCACATATGTTCTAAAGCTGCTTAGGAGGTTGATTTTTTTAGGGGTGTACTTATTGTAAAAAAGCTGAAGTGCCTTCTCCAGCTCATTTATGTGGCTCATGTTTAGATTTGTTAATACAATCAGACCAATCTAATGCAGTTTATTTATTTGGGTACTAATGCACCTACCCTTTGTTCATTATAGTTTAATAAGTCAGAATAAGGAACAGAAGACTGACTCCTCTGCTCAAAAGCAAGGTTCCTCTAGTTCAGTCTGGAGACCTAATGCTAACTGTAAGAAGTCTAAGCAGGCTAAGCAATCTGTCCCTACTTCCAAAACCATGTGAAGATGTGGCCCCGATCCAGAAGTTTGGTATGAGGCAGATTAAGCCTTTTTCAGGAGACTTGGTTTCAATGTGTTCCAGATCCTAGGGTTCGGAACAGTGCTGGACTGGGAAATCAGACCAGCCCTGGAAATTTGTATAGACAGGCCCAACCCCGCCCCCTCCAACATAGTCACGCCCCCTCCAAGACAGCCAACTTTTTCCCTTCAACTCATATAGATATATATAGATATATATAGATATAGATATATATATCTCATTAAAAAATACAAATATTGTGAGCTAAGCAAGCAGTTTATACACAAATTAAATTCTTGCAGACATACTTACACATACTTGCAGACACACAACATACACATGCATACATGCAGACACAATATATACACTTGCATACAGACGCACACCATGACATACACATACATGCAGACACAAAACCTACACATACAAACCGACACACACATACATGCAGGCACAAAACATACACACACCACAGAGTATAGGATTTTAGGTGGCTAATTAACCTTTTAAAGCCGTTATGCCGTTCTATTCCGTCATATTTACACTGGGCTTTAAAGCCGTTATGACGGAATAGAACGTCGTAACAAACGGCTGTCCTGAAGCCTTCTGTGCTTCAAGGACTTGATCGCGGTCTGGAGGGCGTTCCTAGGGTTGTAGGGACGCCCCCCAGATGCGATCCAATAATTGAAATCTCGCGATCGTATGCACGATCGCGTAGTTTCAATTTGTCTACATCGGAACAGGTGTTCCGATGTAGGCACTTTAACCCTGTCACGAAAGGGTTAAAATGCCTAGAAAAGCAAAACATTGACCTCTTTTGACTCACAGAGTACCCCCCCAGCAGCCGCGGCACCCAGACGTCCCAGCTTCAGATTTCACTCACTGCACAGTGCACACTGACTGACAGACACTGAAAGTGCAATAAAATGATGCCCCCAGCCCCCTGGAATAAAATGAAGCCCCATCTCCTCTGCAATAAAATGATGCCCCGAACAAAAATATGATGCCCCCAGCACAAAAATTATGCACCATCTCCCCTTCAATAAAATGATGCCCCGCTGCAATAAAATGATGCCCCCAGGCCCAGCCCCACTGCAATAAAATGATGCCCCCAGCCCCACTGCAATAAATGATGCCCCTAGCAATAAAATGAAGCCCCCCTGCAATAAAAATATGCCCCCAGCACAAAAATGATGCTCCCTGCAATAAAATGATGCCCCCCAAAAAAATATGATGCCCCGAGCACAAAAATGATACCCCATCTCCCCAGCACAAAAATGATGCCCCCAGCAAAAATATGATGCCCCATCCCCCTGCAATAAAATGATGCCCCATCCCCCCTGCAATAAAATTATGCCCCACCCCCCTGCAATAAAATGATGCCCCTTCCCCACAGCAATAAAATGATGCCCCATCCCCCCTGCAATAAAATGATGCCCCATCCCCCTGCAATAAAATGATGCCCCATCCCCACAGCAATAAAATGATGCCCCATCTCCCCTGCAATAAAATGATGCCCCAACAAAAATATGATGCCCCTGCAATAAAATGAAGCCCAGTCCCCCTGCAATAAAATTATGCCTCCAGCCCCCTGGGGGCATAAAGAAGTTGTGAAAGAAGTTGTGAAACTTGCAGTAAGCATCCCCGAAGTACCACTCGTTATGAAGAGCATATATAAAATTTCCCAGAGTGTTAAATGCAGCCATGGAAGCATCTGAGAAAGCCAAACTAACCAGGAAATAGTTGGTGACTGTTCTCATTCTTTTGTGAGCCAGTATGATCCAAATGACTATTATATTACCGAAAACAGCAACTGCCACCATGGATCCATATGCTAGAGACCAGAGGGCGATTCGCCAAGGGGGTTGTACGAACTTGTGCTGCATAGGGGAGCTAACATTGCTCTTAGAGACATTCTTTGGCCAGAGCATCCCTTCTCCCAGTGGGGCAAACAGACCGAGTCCCTCTGCAGTAGTCACATTTGCAGGAACAGAAGTCATCTCAGCCTTCGTAAATGTTCCAAAAAAATGAATAAACCTTCTATGTGAAAAGGTGCAACATAAACCTTAAAGTAGTCTGCTGTCACAACAGAAACACTTCTGACCTGGCATAAGCCCCAAACTATACTGTGCGATCTGGCTCCGACAGCCTCTCTGCAGAGTTAGGTGTCGCCAGTTGGACGGTGAGTGCTGTAGCCGCGTGTTTGAAGGCTGTGGTCCCGTTCAGAATAAGTGGCAAGTGGGTCACGTGACGGCGGGTGCTGACGTCACTGCCTGTCTGTCACTCACCTGTGCAGGGCGGGCAAAAAATTGCGGGAATTTTTTTTTTAAAAAAAAATTACGCCCAAAAAAATAATAAAAAAATAAAATAAAAAAATATATATATTTTTGTTTGTTTGTGTGAACCGGTGTGGTGGGCGGAGCAAAGGGAACTAGTGGCAGCCTAACAGCCGCACTGATCAGGGCAAAAAAAAAATCAATCAGCCGCCCGCATCAAAAATATGCTGCTCTCAGACAGTCTCTGCAGCAGCTGAGCCAGCCCAGCTGAGCTGTTGGCCCACCGGGATTTTTCCCGGTATCTCAGCTGCCCAATCCGGCTCTGGTTCGGAATATTGTTTCTCAGGGATATTCTCTCCAATGTTCCAAGGAATCCTGTAAAAGCTTAAGTTTTTCTTCAGTCTGTCTCAAATCGGAAAGATATGGGAGTGATTGTTCCAGTTCCTTTGCAAGAACAGGGGATGGGATTTTATTAAAATCTCTTCATTGTTACAAAGAAGAAAGGCACTTTCAGACCAGTTCTAGATCTAAAGGCTGTGAACAAATTTGTAAGGATTCCATCTTTTAGAATGGAAACTATTAGGACTATTCTGCCTTTTGTTCAGCTAAGTCAGTTTATGTCCACAATAGATTTAAAGGATGCTTACCTTCATGTTCCAATTCACAGAGAACATTTCCAGTTTCTAAGGATTGCATTTCTGGACAGGCATTTTCAGTTTGTTGCTCTACCATTTGGTCTGGCTACAGCTCCAAGAATATTTACAAAGGTTCTGGATGCCCTTTTGTCTGTGATCAGAACACAGGGTATTTCAGTGTTTTCTTACCTGGACGATATCTTGGTTCAAGCTCCTTCTTTTCCTTTAGCAGAATCTCATACCAACCAACTCTTATTGTTTCTTCAAAAGCATGGTTGAAGGATCAATTTTCCAGAGTTATTTTGTTCCTCAGACAAAGGTAACTTTCTTGGGTTTCCAAATAGACTCAGTATCCATAAGCCTTTCTCTAACAGAGCAGGGACGGTTAAGATTGGTGTCAGCTTGTCTAAACCTTCAGTCTCTCTAGTTTCCTTCAGTGGCTCTGTGTATGGAAGTACTAGGTCTTATGATTGCAGCCCCAGATGCAATACCATTTGCTCTATTTCACATGGGGCCTCTTCAGCTTTATGTTTTGGATCCCAGTACAAGTCAGTCTCTAACTTGGTTGCAGGATCATCAGTGTATTCATCAGTGCTTCTTTTGCTTATCCTTCCTGGACTATGATCACTACAGATCACTTTCCATAGCACAGGGGGCTTGGGATCTTCAAGATCAATGTTCTAGAACTCTGTTAAATTTTCAGGGCCCTTCAAGTTTGGCCTCTGCTAAAAAGGGAGTCTCGTCTCTGTTTTCAGACAGACAATTTCACAGCTGTAGCTTATGTCAACCTTTAGGGAAGAATTTACAATTCCCTGACTATGATGGAGGTGTCTTGAATTCTCTGCTGAGCAAAAAACAATTCTTGTCTAGTCTCTGCAATTTTCATCCCAGGAGTGAACAATTTGGAGGCAGACTTTCTCAGTCATCAGTCTCTACATCCAGGGGAGTGGTCTCTTCACCAGGATGTGTTCAATCAGATTGTGGATCTTTGGGGTCTTCCAGAAATAGACTTGATGGCCTCTCGTTTGAACAACACACTTCCCAGGTACTTTGCAAAGTCCAGGGATCCTTATCCAGAGTAAATGGATGCTCTAGTATTTGCTTGGTCATTTCAGCCTGTTTATCTGTTTCCACCTCTAGTTCTTCTTCCCAGAGTGATTTCCAAGACAAGGCTAGAGAAGTTGTGTCACTGTCTGTATCGGCGATCTAAATTCATATGGTAAAGGGAGCACGATCAGCACTCCCTTACCATATAAAGGCAGATGCCTTCTGCCTCTGGCTGCAGTCTCGGCGGTCTAAGCTGACAGCCGGAACCGCAGCACGAGGCAGAAGATTGGACGTAGGTACTACATCAACAGGGTAAGCTAGGCAAAGTACTCTGTGATGTAGTACCTACGTCCATATGGCTTAAGGGGTTAGGCACCAGATCTGATGCTGGACACTCTGCAGCATCACCCATAGCATTACTAAGGTTAAAGGGAACCTAAAGTATTTATACTAGGGATGGACAGAAACCACACTTTTTTGATAATGCTAGCTTATTTTGAGAGTTACTACTTAAAGGGATAAGAAGGTTAAAACTGAAATGTGCATGGATGCATTTCATTTATAAATAGAAGAATTTTTGCACTATATTTTACTGTTTCAGCTGCATACACACATATGCTGTGACTGTGAGTACCCCGTACAGCATCGTTCAAACACCAGACCTTCTCAGAGAGTCAGCAGTGACTTGTATGAGGCAAATTAAGTCTTTACTGACGCAATACACACAACCTAGCTCTCTGAGCAGGCATAGTGTTTGACTCCTGACCCTTTAGTCACACATAGCATATGTACATATGCCAATGAAACAGAAATGACTTTTACTCGAATCATTTTTTGCTAATAGAAGTAAATTGCAAAAATGATTCTATTTAAATTGGATATGCATACATTTCAGTTTGACCTTCTATCCCTGTAATATTTAATACAGCTTGAATGTTCTGAGAATTTTGAAGCTGTTAGAATTTTGTATGAATAATCAAATGTAGTAAGTGTATCAAAAAAGTATTGATCCCCCCCCCAAAAAAAAACAGTATTGATCAATCTCTGTTGTCCTTGAGTATCAAGGGCACGATCCGATATAGATCATAGTTTGCGGCGCAAGCGAGGGAACCCCCGCCGCCCGTAGTTTCAGCTCGCAACTCGAGCTATCCCATATACGGCGCCGTCAGAGGCTAAAATGACAAACCAGCGATGCCCAGAAATCTGCGTAAGTACAAATTTCTGGAGTCGCCAGTGACTTACGGCACTTTAGAAACTGCCGGCGCCTACAAAACCTGACTAAGTTATAAAATCACCCGTACTGTCTAACACACCTCCCAAACATAGCCCGACAGTCTAACCCTCTATCCGCTATCCCCCCTCACTATCCTAACAATAAAAAATGTATTAACCCCTAAACCGCCGCTCCCGGACCCCGCCGCCACCTAATAAAGTTATTAACCCCTAAACCGCCGCTCCCGGACCCCGCCGCCAGCTATATTAAATCTATAACCCCCTAATGTGAGCCCCTACCCCGCCGCCATCTACCTTACCTACCCCTAAAGTGAGCTCCTACCCCGCCGCCATCTATTTTAAAAATATTAACCCCTAATTTAATCCCCCTACACCGCCGCCACCTATATTAAACACATTAACCCCTAATCTAATCCCCCTACATCGCCGCCACCTATATTAAACACATTAACCCCTAATCTAATCCCCCTACACCGCCGCCAGCTATATTAACTATATTAACCCTAATTATATTAGGGTTAATATAGTTAATATCGTTATTATATTATATATATTAACTATATTAACCCTTATTATATTAGGGTTAATATAGTTAATATCGTTATTATATTATATATATTAACTATATTAACCCTTATTATATTAGATTAGATTAGGGGTTAATGTGTTTAATATAGGTAGCGGCGGTGTAGGGGGATTAAATTAGGGGTTAATATTTTTAAAATAGATGGCGGCGGGGTAGGAGCTCACTTTAGAGGGTAGGTAAGGTAGATGGCGGCGGGGTAGGGGCTCACTTTAGGGGGTAGGTAAAGTAGATGGCGGCGGGATGTAGGGGCTCACTTTAGGGGGTAGGTAAGGTAGATGGCGGCGGTGTAAGGGGCTCACATTAGGGGGTATTAATGTAGCTGCCGACGGTGTAGGGGGATCACATTAGGGGGTTATACTTTTAATGTAGGTGGCGGCAGGGTCCGGGAGCGGCGGTTTAGGGGTTGAATACTTTATTAGGGATTGCGGCGGGGGATCTCGGTTGACAGGTAGATAGACATTGCACATGCGTTAGGTGTTAGGTTTTATTTAGCAGGTAGTTTAGGGAGTTGCGGGGCTCCTTTTGACAGCGTAAGGCTTACTACGGCTGCATTTTGTGGCGAGGTGAAAATGAAGTAAGATTTCTCCATTTTCGCCACTTAAGTCCTTACGCTGTATATTGGATACCAAACTGCGCGGGTTTGGTATACCTGTCTATGGGCCAAAAAACTACGGGCGAAGGCAGAAATACACGAGCGTCACTTCTAGGTTACGCCGTATATAGGATACCAAACCCGCTTTTGCAGGCGACGCTGCATATCGGATCGGGCCCCAAGGGTATAGAGGTGCTGCTAATATTGACAACCCACCCCTAGTTTTGTTATAAGTTAAGACAGGGTACAAAGACCACATTTTTATATGTGTACAAAGATTTGTTATGACGACATTGAGAGGGGCAAAAGATTGATGTCAGGAAAAAAAGGAATGATTTTATTTATTGTTTAACTCCGAGGAAGCATGTTGCTTTTCTTTTTATAAACTAGGATCAAAACATATGTGAGTTTATTTCAGTTTCATTAAACTTGTCCTTATGTTTGATTTAGATTGATATTCTGTTTACTTATATTTCTGTAATTTTCTTTCTCCTATATGAAACTTGATTGGACACACAAAACATTTCTTTGAATATCTGCCTTTTGCTTTTTGATTCAGACTTTACTGGCATATGTTGTAAAATAGGTTAACAGCAATATTGTTGGAATAATATCTGTCTTCTCTGGAACGATTTTGACACAGGTTTTCTGTCATATCCTGATATAGCTTGTAAGTGTATAGCATAGACCATCTGAAGCTCAAATTTGCTCGGAATGGGTTAATGATGCTGCATTTTCCTGAGTTTCTCTTTCTCTCTCTGCTCTTCACTCATAGAGCTATGAATAATTCATGTACAGCTCACGCCTCGCCGGGTCTAATCAGCGCTTTAATTGGAGGTTTAGATCACAGTTGGCTAATAGCTGATCCAGCGGGGACCTGGCGCATTGTGACAGGCGGATCGCAGTGTGTCTTATCACCGGCCTGTCTCAATCCTCCCAGGGCCCCTCCGTACACGACAGCATGTGGCCCCCCCCCAGAGCCTGACACAGGCACTGCATCGCCAATTACACTCCAGCAAGCAGGGGGCTGTGTGCACGGAGGGCAGGCACTTTTCAGTTTCTTCAGAGTATGTGAGCTATGTGTATATATCCAGTAGACTGAGGTTCTGTTATCTTTATGTAACTCTGTATATGTTGTCTTTTTGCATAGCTCATATAATGAACGTCCATTACCTCCATGTTGCTTGTTGGCTTTATTAGTGGCATATATGTTTTACATGTATATGAAGCATAAATGCTCATCATTTTATATTAGTTGTGTGTCTGACATTTTACAGTGCATAGCCTATTGCTATAATATAATTATTGGTTATGACGTATTGGCTATGATTGGTTTAATAACAATGGCTGATATTTGTTTTATTGTCTCTTGCAATAAACATAAACATTTCCCAGGCCTTTTGTTTTGATGACGTATCCATCTCACATTAACCCAATGTATAAAATTGCCTCTCTTGTTACAAGGGGCCTTATTCAAGCAAGTAACTCATCCTGGGAAACCCATACTGATCATCAGGATGACCCATAGATAGTCCTCTGTCAGCAGCAAGAAGGTCTATGTGGGAGGCTAAGCTACTGGGGTTACAATCTCCTAGCATGTTGCAGTATTAATTCGGAGAGCTAATTACTTTTCTGAAAACAAACAAGAGAAGGGAAGATAAGTAAGCTGCTGAAATAGGATATACATATACATGGCTGTACAACTAGGAAATAACTGTGTGTGCTAAAGTACCAGAGTTCCAAGGGTTCCTCTCTGGCTTCTATACTGTACTATGTCTCAAATTTTGCCCCAGGATCCAGGTGTTGTCAGTGGCTTCCAAGACATACCCACTGACTTTATCTTTAGTGTATTGTAGGTTAGATAATATTGCTTCCTATCATGCATCTTATACTGCCTGTGTAGCTATGGGCAAGGAAGCTTAGACAGCCAAGGGATCTGGTCACACTACAGTGGTTTGGAAAATACAACTATACCAAATAAAGGCCATATTACTTACATGTTAGTTGTTCAGGCTACTACAAAATTCTAATAAGTAATATGAACCATATATTATCATTTATTACATTTTGAATACACTGGCTTAGTGATAGACCCATCACTTATACAACTTGTGACATTGATCTAAGTTTATGCCTTAAAGGGACAGTATACTGTAAAATAATTTTTCCCTTAATGTGTTTACAATTGCTTTTTTACCATACGCACAGTGAAAAATGTATGAAAATTAGCTTTTTGAGGTTTATTTGTGTATATTAAAGCTCTGATTTTGTGTTTTGAAGCCACAACCTAATAAAATGGGTTGAGGTTGTAGGTATAATCAGATCTCATTACTGTATCACATTGTGCACATATACCTGCTTCTTTATCTTATATCTGTCCATAAAACAATCACCAGTACTTGGAGAGAACAATGGAAAATCAACATTGTATTACCTTATCTCTGCTATATCCCACTGGGAGTGTAATTTCTTCTGCTGGCTGTGTTTACAAAGCTTATCTATAGCTTGGACCTGCAGCCACAAACTTTAACAATAGGTGTGGATACCACAGGCTAAATCAACTATTTCAAATGCCAATATAAGGGTAAAGGAGCTACTTGTATACAATGTAATACACTCCAGCAGGTAAAGTGGATCATTGGGAACAAATTAAAGGGGAGAATTTTTTTGAGTAAACTGTCCCTTTAAAGCTGGACACACTTTTATGTTACACAAGTGCACACACACACACATATATATATATATCTTCTTACGAGTGATAAGCCTAAGCATGCCAGATCATGTACTTTATTTGCTACTTTTTTTTTCCAGGATCAGTAGGTAACCCCCTGCCAGCAGTAGAAGTGCGAATTGCTACACAACATGCAAAAAGAGAAGGCAGCTCCTTCACTGTTCATGCTCAGGGAGATATGAGGGGCACCCAGGTATGTGATGTCATCATCCTTGAATGCTGCTAAAATGTGCTTCATGGGTATATAAAGGAGCCATTTTTTTACATTACCTCTAATTTCTTTTTAAAGGGGAAGAGGGGCTTCTATCTCCTTTACATTTCAAATTGCTTCTCATAGAGCACTGGACATTTAAGAAAGGGTACTGGCCTGCACATTCTGTGCACCAGTCACATCAGTTTCTGTGTTACTACAGTTATATATGGGGGTGTATATACACCCTAAGCACCACTCTAGAACTGCTACTGTTTGCATAATTCACAAAGTCAATCCATTAGTGTTAAATTTAAAATATTAAAAATGTTCACTGCCTATGTTGTGTTTATTTACACATTTATATATTTTAATGTTGATGGAATAGACTCTTAAATGGCCAGCAAATAGTTTGGTAGTTCATATTTTTACGCCTCTAGAAAGAAAGGGGTTAATGCCGCCAGTGCAGGAAGATAACATCTTCTACACAGATGAGGGATTTGTGCATTGTGTTGTTATTGTTTTCCATTCCCTCTTTCATCTCTGCCAACTGGCGCCAGCTCGGTGCCAAGACTCCCAACTGGCAGATGCCGTGAGCAGCAGATGTTTTTGTAAAGATGTGGGCGCGTTACCAAAGCTGATAGAATCGCGCAAGGTCAACACCAGCTGTGCCACATGAAGAGGTTGCCTGGCAGGCAAGGGTTAATACCGGGCATTTCTCTACAGATCTTCCCTGGCATGGAAAACAGAGATGGAGAGCTACAGGTCCGTGGCCCAGCTGTATTTAAAGAATATTGGAACAGGCAGCAAGAGACCCAGGAAGCTTTTGCCCCAGATGGCTGGTTCAGAACAGGTATGTGCAGAGCCATGTGCGGCAGCTGGTTCTGGCAGAAAATGCCTATTGGAGTCTGTAATGTTGTACAATGTAGGTGACACTAATTTAATACACAGACAGTGTACAGATAACATACCATTTTACATAATACAAAGGCAAAGAGGTCAGAGAACTCCTGAAATGTCAGAGAGTACTACAGAACACAAGTGTGGCGATATATGTGTATGTTTGCAATGGCTGATAAAGGCTGCAAGGCTGGGTAAGGTGGAGTCAGATGCATGAATTAAATAATAGAGGGGAGTGCATGACAGAAGGATGGGAACTTATGTCACAGTGTTGTTTAGATTAGGCACACACTGATATCAAGTGACTGTTTTTACCTCTAACCAACTTGTATATATCACAGTGGCCTAAAAATGTCCATATTATAATATATTATCCCTTCATAGTGTTGCTTTGTACTTGTCTTATAACTACATTCAACAGGTGTCATAAATGTATTATCTATCTATCTGTGTCACTTTCATGTGTATTTTCTCCTCATTTATATATGTATGTTTTCATTCAATGATACATTTTACACTGAATGTAACAGTATTAAAACAACTGTTTGTCATTAAGACATATGCAAGTTCTGCATAATCCATGATTCGCTTTATGAAATAGTCTCTCAGTAGGGTTAGCAGTAACTACACAAATAGGCAACGGAAAAGGTAGACTTATCATTTCAGCATAAATGGCTCTCTGTGCTGCATTGGTTTGAATTGACATTGGTATTACTGATAGTGAAGCTTATAAACATAGCTTTAATTATAGACACTGCATAAAGATATTCTGACATTCAAAACCCTGTGGTTTTATTTTGAAGCTGGCTGGATTTGGAACTTGAACCTGCATACATTTTCTGAGAGTGTGGCATCCCCATGCAGCACTGGTGTAGAGCAGGGGCAGAAAACATTTTTGCAAGTGTGTTCTCAAATTGCTAGTAATGTTCTTTTCTTTCCAAAGGTGATTTTTTTTTTATAATGGACAGATGATGCTTTAGCTTCCAGTGACAGAAATACCTTTGAGTAGTAAACCATCCTGTTATTTATTAATATTGAAAGACTTTTTTTTTTTTTACAATATCTCTGCATTTGGCTCTGCCACCCCTGGCTGGTATCTACTGTCACTTTAGTTATGTAGCACCCCATTGGCTTGCAGGTAGCCAGTATCTCTCTTGTTATTCTGCTCAAATCAGGCAGAATCCAAGGGATTCCACATCAGCACTAGCCTGCCTTGTCCCCATACCGCTCAGTGAGCAGATTCCAGCACTGTATCAATCTTGTTTAATAGCCTGGAAGGGTTATTGGCGGGTGGCAGGTCTCAGGGAGCGGGTGTGAGATGAATGACTCTTCTCCCCCCGCCGGCCGCATGATGTACAATGAAATATTTATGATTTATTCCAGCTAATAAACTGAAATGAAGAGAGTGATGTATGTGAGCAGATGGAGGACTATTGATGCGTTTCCGTTTGTGTGTTAGGGGGGGTGAGAGCACTGGGGAAATGGTACACATGCGAAGACACTCGTATAAATGTCTGTATATCATTTTGAAAACATCACCATTATATTATATATATATATATATATATAAACACTTTTATAGTTGTGATGGAATAAACTGATTCATTTTAAAGAAGTCTTTTTTTTTGTATGTCTGTCTTTACGCTAATCATCATGATTCTTTCAGATACCCAGATACTAATCTCTGTAGCGCCCCTTGTTAGTAAGTGAAAGACCCTGAGGGAATATAAGAAAAGAGGGGTGGGTATTACAGAACAGGATGAATAATAAATCTAGGGGTCATGATTTGAAGTTGGAGGCTTTAACATTATTTATGAAAGTGCCACAGTGACGGAATTCAACAATGAATGAATACAGGGCTGGCCAGAACTTTGTGCTTCTGTGAAGCAGACATGAAATAGCTCCCTCCACCCATTACATCACACAATACTGAATGAATCCAGCAGTCTGCAGCTTTGCAATATATATTTTTTTTGTAATTGTATATGGGAAATCAAAAAGACATAGATTAGATAAAGTAATGAAAACGTGAGGCCCAAAAATAATGTATAAAAGTAAGAAAGGTAAAAATACGGAGATACATTAATAATATTTAGTCACAACTTCAGTACCAACAATCTGTTTTTGTCTGTGCAGTCTGCCTTAGAAAGGCTGCAATCTGTTTTAAGTAGATATCACACTGTTTTAGTTATGCTGACTACTATATACAGCTTTAAATTATTATTTAGTCTACCAGAATGCAACAGTACGTGGGACCTAAAATAGAAAGCTGGTATTTGATAGCCTGCTTTATAGTAAACCTGTTACAGGCAGTTTGCATGAAATAAAACTCATTTACCACATTGCAAGAGATAAAACAGATTACTAACCCTAAGGGTAGTCTGGGGAAAAAAAATCAGATTGAAAGTTTTTTTTGTGCAGCACAAAAAAAAGATAAAATATATAAGTCATATTGAAATACTAAAACATATTGGAAGTTCAAAGAGGTTGATTCTAAATTTGTACACTCTGCTAAATATGCTGCATAGAATTAAGTTGTTTTTGCCATTTGCTTTTTAAACTCTTTTGTGAAGTTGTCCAATTGTAAGCCTGCACAATACGGCGAGAACGCTACAGATAGCAAGCCCCTTCGGGAATCTACAGTAAACGAGACCAGATTGCAAGGTTTCTTTTGCCACATTGCAAAAAATAAACAGATTATAAACTCTTGAGAACAGATTGTAATAACAAAAACACATTCTAAGCTCTTAATGGCAGCCTGTATTCAGTAAAAAGAATGCTAAGCACTTTTACCACACTATGATAACAAAAACAGACTGCATGCTACTGTAAAAGGTACATGATGGGGTAGTGTTACACAAAGTAGAAATAAACACAGCAGGTGAAAGGTGTGATTGCATTAGCTCTTTGTTGGACAAACACCGCTGGGTCAGTTGAATTGGCTTTTTTTCACAATGAAGAGAGAGAGGAGATAAGATAATGAGGTCTGCTCTCCCTGTAAGATTAGCCCAATTCATTTGGTTGTAGTTTCAATTACCAAAAGCAGATATTTCATATACTGAAATAAACTTAAAGGAGCACATTTCCTTACATATTACACTCTGCAGCTGGTATAACAAGTAATTGGAAACTCAATTAATTTGGCCCCTTTTCATGTAATTTAGCTCTGAAAATTGTAGATTTTCTGATTCTCAGAGCTTTAAATGCACCCTGCTGATTTATCAAGACTAACTCTGCTGCATATCTGTCCTCAATTGCCTTTAACCGTTCATACCAGCAAAAACAATGCACTTTATGATATTATGGTCACGGCCAGCCTTATGTCATAAGTAATCGCAAAATGAAAAATTGAAGCTTGGTAAGTAGATGAAGTCCTTTCTTTTTTGCCTGTACTTGCATGCAGTGTCTCAGGGCAAGGATGGGATGCAGAGATTAAGTTTAGAATTTCCATTAAGCAAGTACTAAAACAAGAATCTTACTGATTTATGACATTTCAGTGTGCGCATAGACGTTAACTTTTTTGATTTTGAATTTATATATATGATTGACACAATTAACACAAACTGCTCAGCTTTTTCTGAATTTAATGCAAATGCTCAATTCCTGCACCAAATACTGCATATCGCACAGTCTATTCTGGGAAACAGAAATTGTACTATTCTATTTCATCCACAGTATTTGCTGCGCAGCTAATGTACTTTATATGCATTGACAGATAGCTGTGCATACTACATACTGGGTAAGCTTTTTACAAGTAGTGACATCTTACATTTAGTGAGATAGATGTACGTATTACAAATAGTGACATATAGCTGTGCAGATTTTTCTATGGTATGCACATCAAATGGTTTACTTGTTTTATTACTGAGATGTGACAGATCATGTGCTGTATACTTTATTTTACCACATGTTGTTTTATCTACAGGGGATACTGCCATTTATAAGGACGGCACTTACTGGATCCTTGGCCGAACTTCTGTGGACATCATTAAAAGCGGAGGATACAAGATCAGTGCTTTGGAGGTAGAGCGCCATCTTCTGGGTCATCCCAGCATTACAGGTATTACTTGTACTAAACACTAGAATGTGTGAAAAGGAACAGCAGATTTCAAGAAAAGTTAAATAGACTGAGCTCTTTTCTCTCTAAGATGAATATATGGATTGAGTGCTTCTGTCTTTCTGCCCTTAGATGTTGCAGTAATCGGAGCTCCAGATATGACATGGGGGCAGCGAGTGGCAGCTATAGTTAAACTGCAGGATGGACATGTGCTGTCACTGAAAGAGCTGAAGGAATGGGCCAGGTGAGACGACACAAGCACCCATCCCATAACATTATATATATATATATATATATATATATATATATGTGTGTGTGTGTGTGAGTTGAGTGCAGGCAAGAAGCAAACACGGCAGCACAGTCACATGCAGAAACCTGCCTTCACTTTGGTACAGTGGTAGTACAGACAACTGGCCTGCAGTGGTCTTTGTTTGAAGCACCATGCTTAACACATTATTATTTATGAAAGGAGACCACGGCACACACCTTGGCTTAAAGGAACATGTAAATGTAGTGCCAGTGGTGCTATCCAAGAATCTCAACAATTAGAAATCTGTAACAAATAGCCATAAAGCACTAACAGCTAGAACCAGATTCTCTTGTGTTGGGTGTTACTTTGCACTTTATTTCAGAAAAACAAGATCAATGCCCCACTATTACCTTTAATAGAAAGCGTCTTATATTTATTAGTCAGTTTCAGATTGGCATCCAGTCCTGGTGAATATGGAGAAAGTCACATATTTTAAAATAGAAGTTTGTTTTATTTCAAGTAGCCTGTCCTTGTAAATGAATATTATGGGTAAATAAGAAATGCTCTGTACCCATAGAGCAGTTGATTTTTAGCAAATAACTGCTTTAAAGGGATTATGTACACAGGCAAGCAACTAATATGTTTTTTGTATTCAAAGTAACTTCAGGGACACTTTTTCAAATGGGCTGGGCTCCTCCTACCCCCAATGCCAGTAATTCTTGATTAAATAGGTTTTCTATAGCAAATATTGCAGTATTGACAAGATCAGTATAGGTGTCAGTTTCTGCAGACAAAATCAGCTATTTAAAATTGTCCCCGTTATCAAGATAAAGGCCACCCATGGTTAGTTGTCCAGATTACTATCCATGCAGAATTAAAAATTGTTACAAGTTTAAAGTAAATGCTTTAGCGCAATCGCAATTTACTCTAGAATGATTACCGCATCCTCCGTGCTCTTGTTAACTGTTACACAGGACAAAAAAGTGTCACAAAACACATAAAAAATACATTGAAAGTACAGTTACACTCATAATAACACTATCTGATAAAATAGTTATTTAAAAAAATGATTTCTAATGGTAGTGAGAGTCCACGATCCTTACTCTTGGGAATTACATCACCTGGCCACCAGGAGGAGGCAAAGCCACCCTACCAGAGCTTTATTTATCCCTCCTAATTCCCCTTCTCTCCCAGTAGTTCTTTGCCTCCTCAAGGAGAGGGCAAGGAGAGAGAGGTGTTAGAAATTAATTTCTTATACTTTATTACCCTCAGAGTAAAAACCCTCTCTTCTGGGAACTATCCACTAAGGCTGGTACAATATAATTCTTCAGTGAAGTTTTTGAAGTTCACAAACTTCCTCCAATGATGGCCAGATGAATGTACTCCTTCACTATGGATCCTATAACTGTTAGTTACAGCACAGGATCATCTGCAAGTCTGGTACAATGGTAACTATGCAGGGTACATGGGTTTCTCTGAGGACAATCTATTGCTGCAGCACTGGCTTAGTAAATCTGGCTCAGTTAATCCCCAGTGCCTGAAGGATTTAACTTTATTAGTAGAGATGGGGCACGGTTAGTTACTGAGTATGTTCACCAGTGCTGGGTGCTACACTTATGTTTTTTTACACAATGGACCATCCACCGGCACTGAGTAAATGCAGATGGAGGTCGAGTTCCCGTGTCTTCTCTCTTGATGATGAGGAAGGAGTTTCTATTCCTTTCACGCCACAGGAGAGAGTTGGCGTGGGTCCTGCCTCTTCCTCCAGGACAGCAAAGAAGTATGCAGCAATATTAATATAAGTGCATTGGAGCCCTTTGCAGTCAAGTAGATGAAAACCTATAAAATCATATTTATGCAGTATTCATTTTTAATAAAGTGTTATACTGTGTATTTGCTGTAAATATTTCACATTCTAATGTTCTGCACATAGGAGAATATGTTCTATGTATTTTTAAATAGATATTTCTATATATATCTATACTTATATATATAATTCTCTCTCTCTCCCCTCTCTCTATCTCTCTCGTACCAAAAAACATAAGATATATGTAGAAAACAAAATGTATGCTTACCTGATAGATTTATTTATTTCTAGATACGGTGAGTCCACTGGATCATCAATTACTGTTGGGAATATCACTCTTGACCAGCAGGAGAAGGCAAAGAGCACCACAGCAAAGCTGTTATGTATCACTTCCCTTCCCACAATCCCCAGTCATTCGACCGAAGGAAAAGGAGAGAAAGGAAATAACACAAGGTGTAGAGGTGCCTGAGGTTTAGATAAAAACAAAAAAAACTGTCTGAAAATTAGGGTGGGCCGTGGACTCACCGTATCTAGAAATAAATAAATTTATCAGGTAAGCATAAATTTAGTTTTCTTCTACTAGATACGACGAGTCCATGGATTCATCCTTTACTTGTGGGATATTATCTTCCTGCTAACAGGAAGTGGCAAAGAGCACCACAGCCGAGCTGTCTATATAGCTCCTCCCTTGACTGCACCCCCAGTCATTCTCTTTGCCTATACTAAGTGATAGGAAGGGTAAAGTGAAAGAGGTGATAAAATGATAGTTTTTATTTTCATCAAGCAATACTTTTTTATTTTAAATGGTACCGGTGTCTTCAGTGTGAGGAACGTTTTTCATGCTACAAGCATTGAGGTATGTTCAGTCATTTTTTTCTGGAGAGACTGTGTTATTTCAGAATTGGCTGACAGTATTCCCATAAGGGAAGGGTAAGCAGTAATCCTACATGTGAAATAGAAGGGTATTACTGGGACCTGTATGTTTTTGGGCTTAAAAAATGGTTGATACATAATGTTTGTTGGGCAAACGATTTTATGTTTAGAGGACAATTAAGTTTTTTTTGTGTGAAGCAAACGTTTTTATTTTTGATGGCAATGGAGGGTACACATGGCTTTCTTTTAGACCTGAGTATATGGAAACCCACATGGTTAGGTTGTAGACCACTTTATAGCGGTTTTTGCAAGGCAGTGAGACATTGATGTAGATGGACAGAGCCTATTTTCGCGCCTCAGTTGCACAGTTGAATTCCCATACAAGCAGCAAGCTCCAGCTCCGGTGGGCCTCAAAGGAAAGATTTGGCCTAATCGAAGTGGTAGAGTGATTTGGCAGTCCCCTGAGGGCAGGTAGGCGCCACAGCAGAGCTGTGGTGAGGTGCAGGGGGTTATTTAGTAAATTCATAACGTTTTTTTGAACGTTTTTACCATTAAGGGTTAAGTATCCCTTTTCTTGTGGTGCAATCTTAGCTAGCAAGATAAGTCACATATATTCTAAAATTGGGATAATTTTATAATTTTAGAGCAGTTTTGGAAAAATTGTACGCTTTTTTTCTCTTAAAGGCGCAGTACCGTTTTTCAGATTGTTATTTTTTTCACTAAAGTGTTTTCAAGCCTGTTTGTGGTCATTACTAGCCTGTTTTAACATGTCTGACATTGAGGAAAGCCAATGTTCCATGTGTTTAGAAGCCATTGTGGAACCCCCACTTAAAATGTGTCCCTCATGTACTGAAAGGGCCTTACATTGCAAAGAACATATTTTAGCTGATAAAAGTATGTCTCAGGATGATTCTCAGTAAGAAGAGAATCAGGTTTTGCCATCTAATTCTCCCCAAGTGTCCCAACCTTTAACGCTCGCTCAAGCGACGCCTAGTACTTCTAGCGCGTCTAATTATTTCACCCTGCAAGATATGGCTGCAGTTATGTCTACTACCCTTACAGAGGTATTATCTAAACTGCCAGGTTTACAGGGTGAGCGCAGTAGGTCAGGTATTAGAGTAAATACTGAGCCCTCTGATACTTTATTGGCCATCTCCGATGTACCCTCCAGTGTTCTGAGTTGGGGGTGGGGGAATTGCTGTCTGAGGGAGAGCTTTCTGATTCAGGAATGATGTTCCCTCTAACAGACTCAGATGTTACGGCCTTTAAATTGAAGCTTGAACACCTCCGCTTGTTACTCAGGGAGGTTTTAGCGACTCTGGATGATTGTGACCCTATTGCCATCCCACCAGAGAAATTGTGTAAAATGGATAAATATCTAGAGGTCCCTACTTACACTAATGTCTTTCCAGTCCCTAGAAGAATTTCGGACATTGTTACTAAGGAATGGGATAGACCAAGCATTCCGTTCTCTCCCCCTCCTACTTTTAAGAAAATGTTTCCCATATCTGACACCATTCGGGATTGCTTGCAGACGGTCCCTAAGGTGAAGGGAGCTATTTCTACCCTGGCTAAGCGTACAACCATACCTATTGAGGACAGTTGTGCTTTTAAAGATGCTATGGATAAAAAGTTAGAGGGTCTTCTAAAGAAATTGTTTATTCATCAGGGGTTTCTTCTACAACCTATAGCGTGCATTGTTCCAGTAACTACTGCAGCAGCTTTTGGTTTGAGGCTCTAGATGAGTCTCTTAAGGTTGAGACTCCATTAGATGATATTTTGGATAGAATTAAGGCTCTCAAGATAGCTAATTCTTTTATTACAGATGCCGCTTTCCAAATGGCTAAGTTAGCGGCAAAGAATGCAGGCTTTGCCATTTTAGCGCGTAGAGCGTTATGGCTTAAGTCTTGGTCTGCTGATGTGTCATCTAAATCCAAACTTTTAGCTATTCCCTGAACTAAAGGAGATCATTTCCGACATTACTGGAGGTAAAGATCATGCCCTTCCCCAGGACAAGATGGTTAAAATGAGGACCAAACAGAATAATTTTCGAAACTTTAAAAGTGGTCCCTCTACTTCCTCCTCCGCCACCAAGCAGGAGGGGAACTTTGCACAATCCAAGTCGGTCTGGAGACCTAACCAGACCTGGAATAAAAGTAAACCGGTCAAGAAGCCTGCTGCTGCTACCAAGACAGCATGAAGGGGCAGCCCCCGATCCGGGACCGGATCTAGTAGGGGGCAGACTTTCTCTCTTCGCTCAGGCTTGGGCAAAAGACGTTCAGGATTCCTGGGCATTAGAAATTGTGACCCAGGGGTATCGTCTAGAATTCAAGGATTATCTCCCAGAAGGGAGATTTCATTCATCTTTCACGTTTGTCTGTAGACCAGAAAAAAAGAGAGGCGTTCTTACGCTGTGTAAAAGACCTATATACCATGGATGTAATCTGCCCAGTTCAAAACTAGAACAGGGGCAGGCGTTTTACTCAAATCTGTTCGTGGTTCCAAAAAAGAGGGAACCTTCAGACCAATTTTAGATCTCGAATGCCTAAATAAATTCGTTCAAGATGGAGACCATTCGAACAATTTTACCAATGATCCAGGAGGGTCAATTTATGACTACCGTGGACTTAAAGAATGCGTATCTTCACATTCCTATCCACAGAGATCATCACCAGTTTCTCAGGTTCGCCTTCCTGGACAAACACTACCAGTTTGTGGCCCTCCCTTTCGGATTGGCGACAGCTCCCAGAATCTTCACAAAGGTGCTAGGGTCCCTTCTGGCGGTTCTAAGGCCGTGGGGCATAGCAGTGGCGCCCTATTTGGACGATATTTTGATTCAGGCGTCAACTTACCAGCTAGCCAAATCTCACACGGACGTCGTGTTGGCTTTTCTAACTCACGGGTGGAAGGTGAACATAAAAAAGAGTTCCCTAGTTCCTCTGACAAGAGTTCCATTCTTAGGAACTCTGATAGACTCGGTAGACATGAAAATTTATCTGACAGAGGTCTGAAAATCGAAGATCTTAACTACTTGCCGAGCACTTCATTCCATTCCTCGGCCATCAGTTGCTCAGTGCATGGAGGTCATTGGGTTAATGGTAGCGGCAATGGACATAGTTCCGTTTGCTCGCTTACATCTCAGACCACTGCAGCTGTGCATGCTCAAGCAGTGGAATGGGGATCATGCGGATTTATCTCCTCGGATAAATCTGGATCTAGAGACCAGAGACTCTCTTCATTGGTGGTTGTCTCAAGATCATCTGTCCCAGGGAATGTGCTTCCGCAGGCCAGCATGGGTCATAGTGACGACGGAAGCCAGCCTCTTGGGCTGGGGTGCAGTCTGGAATTCCCTGAAGGCTCAGGGTGTTTGGACTCAGGAGGAGTCACTACTACCAATAAATATTCTGGAACTGAGAGCAATATTCAACGCGCTTCAAGCGTGGCCTAAGCTGGCTTCGGCCAAATTCATAAGATTCCAGTCGGACAATATCACGACTGTATCATATATCAATCATCAAGGGGGAACAAAGAGTTCTCTAGCGATGATAGAGGTTTCCAAAATAATTCGATGGGCAGAGACTCACTCTTGCCATCTATCAGCAATATATATCCCAGGAGTGGAGAACTGGGAAGCGGATTTTCTAAGTCGTCAAACTTTTCATCCGGGGGAGTGGGAGCTCCATCCGGAGGTGTTTGCTGCATTGATCCATCAATGGGGCACACCGGATTTGGATCTGATGGCATCTCGTCAGAATGCCAAACTTCCTTGTTACAGGTCCAGACCCTCAAGCAATACTGATAGATGCTCTAGCAGTACCTTGGTCATTCAACCTGGCTTATGTGTTTCCTCATTTTCCTCTCCTACCTCGTCTGTTTGCAAGAATCAAACAGGAGAGGGCTTCGGTAATCTTGATAGCGCCTGCGTGGCCACGCAGGACTTGGTATGCAGATCTGGTGGAGATGTCATCTCTGCCGCCGTGGAAACTGCCACTGAGACAGGACCTTCTCATTCAAGGTCCGTTCCAACATCCAAATTTAATTTCTCTGCAACTGACTGCATGGAGATTGACTGCTTGATCTTATCTAAGCAGGGATTCTCTGAGTCGGTCATTGATACCTTGATTCAGACTCGAAAGCCTGTCACTAGGAAAATTTACCATAAGATATGGCATAAATATCTTTATTGGTGCAAAACAATAAATGAAGAAATCAGGGAAGACAAAGATACACAGATGTTCCCTGAGATCCTCTAGGAGGCGCTAGGGGTGATAAACAGTGATAAATAATAACTAAAGAGATCTAAACAATATGAGTATATATAAAAAAGTTAGCACACAATGCAATAATATAAAGCAATGTCTAAATGACACAGTGACTGAGATAAAATCTCCAAAATACAAAAGCTGAGATATTACCACTGGCACATATGTGAGGGCAAGAAAGTCCAGAAAAATGTCAGCTTGATTCCAAATCCTTGAGGCAGGATAAGTGTGTTTGATTGCAGAGAAGATTCAGGAGGCAGCTCTCTAACAGCATACAATAATAGGCAATCTGTTATAAAGATACAATAGATAGAGGCGCCAATGGTGCAGATCAATGAGGGATCTCAGGGACTACAAGTACGAGATATACACAGGGTACTCACTTGTGACAAAGGCACTCAGTTATGCCCATAGAGACAGGCTGGATTTTTACAGTAGTCCAGCTAGCTGATTAGGGCCCCACGGACGGCTCCAAGATGCAGGGGATCATCAGGTCCAAAGTATATACCAAGAGGTATACAAGCAGGATTATAGGAACAGGGAATCACACCCTAATAGTAGCGTAGCTCCAAGATATAATGGACACTTAGAGTTGGTAAAATAAAAACAAGTTTATTTAAAAATTGTAAAATACACAACTCATTATTGTGCCAAATAAAATCTTGGATAAAAGGAGAAACAATGCGTTTCTCAGTAAAACTGGGGCTACTCATGGAGTAGAATTCCTAGGATCTTGTCTTTTCTCCAAGAAGGATTGGAGAAGGGATTGTCAGCTAGTTCCTTAAAGGGACAGATTTCTGCTTTGTCAATCTTACTACACAAGCGTCTGGCAGATGTCCCAGACGTTCAGTCGTTTTGTCAGGCTTTAGTTAGAATCAAGCCTGTGTTTAAACCTGTTGCTCCGCTATGGAGTTTGAATTTAGTTTTAAATGTTCTTCAAGGGGTTCCGTTTGAACCCATGCATTCCATTGATATTAAACTTCTATCTTGGAAAGTTCTGTTTTTAGTTGCTATCTCTTCTGCTTGAAGAGTTTCTGAGCTTTCTGCGTTACAATGCGACTCACCTTATCTTATATTCCATTCTGATAAGGTGGTTTTGCGCACTAAACCTGGATTCCTTCCTAAGGTGGTTTCAAATAAGAATATTAATCAGGAAATTGTTGTTCTCTATGTCCTAGTCCTTCTTCTAAGAAGGAGCTTCTGTTACATAACTTGGACGTAGTTCGTGCCTTGAAGTTTTACTTGCAAGTGACCAAGGATTTCCGTCAAACATCTTCTTTATTTGTTGTCTATTCTGGAAAGCGTAGGGGTCAAAAAGCTACGACTACCTCTCTTTCTTTTTGGTTGAAAAGCATCATCCGTTTGGCATACGAGACTGCTGGACAGCAGCCTCCTGAAAAAATACAGCTTATTCTACTAGAGCGGTGGCTTCCACATGGGCTTTTAAAAACGATGCTTCTGTTGAACAGATTTGTAAGGCTGCGACTTGGTCCTCCCTTCATACTTTTTCCAAATTTGATACCTTTGCTTCTTCTGAGGCTATTTTTGGGAGAAAAGTTCTTCAAGCAGTGGTGCCTTCTGTTTAGGTATCTGTCTTGTCCCTCCCGTTCATCCGTGTCCTGTAGCTTTGGTATTGTATGAAGTAGAAGAAAAGGAAATTTATGCTTACCTGATAAATTGATTTCTTCTACGATACGACGAGTCCACTGCCCTCCCTGTCAATTTACGACAGATTATATTTTTGTATTTAAAACTTCAGTCACCTCTGCACCTTTTAGTTTCTCCTTTTTCTTCCTATACCTTCGGTCGAATGACTGGGGGGTGGAGTCAAGTGAGGAGCTATATAGACAGCTCTGCTGTGGTGCTCTTTGCCACTTCCTGTGAGCAGGAGGATAATATCCCACAAGTAAAGGATGAATCCATGGACTCGTCGTATTGTAGAAGAAATAAATTTATCAGGTAAGCATAAATTTCCTTTTCTTTCCGAAGATACGATGAGTCCACAGGATCATCAATTACTGTTGGGAATCAATACCCAAGCCAAAGGACTTAGGAGAGACATGACAGGGAACCTAAACAGAAGGCACCACCGCTTGAAGAACCTTACTCCCAAGAGAAACCTCAGCCGAGGAAAAAGAATCAAATTTGAAAAATTTAAAAAAGTATGTAGAGAAGACCTAGTTGCAATCCTGCAAAACTGGTCCACAAGGACTTCCTTGTTGAAGGCTCAAAAAGAGGAAACAGCCCACAAGGAATGAGTTGTAATTCTCTAAGGAGGCTGCTGACCCACAGACTCACAAACAAAACAAATTATACTTCTCAACCATAAGAAAGAGAAGTAGCAGAATCTTTCTGACCCATATGTTTCCTGAAAAACTAACAAACAGGGCAGAAGACTAGCCAAAAACCTTAGCCACCTGTAGGTAGATTTTCAGAGCACACACAACATCCAGGTTGTGCAACAAACGGTCCTTATGAGAAGGAGGATTAGGCCATAGAGAAGAACAACAACTTCAATCTGAAACCACCTTAGGAAGAATCCCAACTTGATACGAAGAACCGTCTTATCAGCAAGAAAGATAAGATTAGGCGAGTCACACTGCAAGGCTGAGAGTTCAGAGACTCAGAAGAGAAACAAAAGGAAACAAAACCTTCCAAGGTAACAACTTAATCTCTATGCAATGCAATAGCTCAAACGGAGCCAACTGCAAAACCTTAAGGACAAGGTTAAGGCTCCAAGGAGCAGCAACAGACTTAAACACAGGCCTGACTAACCAGGACCTGACAAAAGATTGCACATCTGGCACATCCCCCAGACACTAGTGAAACAAAATAGATAATGCAGAAGTCTGACCCTTCAGAGTACTGACTGACAAACCCCTCTCCATACCTTCCTGGAGAAAGGAAAATCATATGATACTGACCCTACTCTGAGTAGCCCTAGGAATCACACCAATAATGGTAATACGCCATACCTTATGGTAAATCTTTCTAGTAACAGGCTTGCAAACCTGAAACATGGTCTCAATGTCCAAATCAGAGAAACCTCGCTTATACAGAACTATTATCCAGGAAGGGCTCCGGAAGCATGTGCCCTGAGACAGATGACCACCATGGGAGAAAAACCCATGTCGAATTAGATCCTTCCTCTGAGACAGATCCACATGATCCCCATTCCACTACCTGAGCATGCATAGCAGCAGAACTCTTAGATGAAAACGAACAAGGGAATGGTGACCAATGAAGCAACCATCAGACCAATTACCTCCATACATTGAGCCACTGAAGGCTGAATCTTGAGAGAGGCAAGAGAAAGGAATCTTTAATTTTCTGACCTCTGCCAGAAACATTTTCAGGGATAGGGAAACTATTATAGTCCCTAAGAAAACTACCCCTGTAGCTGTAACTAGGGAACTAATTTCCATATTCACTTCCCAACCATGGGAACTAAGAAAGGCAACAAGATATCTGTATGAGAGTTTGCTTGAAGAAAAGATGGCGTCTGAACTATTATGTCATCCAGGAAGGGCATCACAGCAATTCCCCGAAACCTAATAATTGTCAAGATAGCCCCAGCTGAGAGCCATGGCAAGGCCAAAGGGAAGAGCCACACCCTAAAGGAGTTTGACTGAAAGACAAATCTCAGATAATGCCGCAGATATGCATCCTCCAGGTCTATGGTCATCATGACTGACCCTATTGGACCAAAGGAAAAAAGGAACCAATGGTTTCCATGTGTAGGACGGTACCCTGAGAAAACTTGTTGAGACAGAATCCTAGATCCTGTTCCCTTACAGGAACTAGAACTATCACTTCACAGAGAAGAGAGGTCCCAAACGCACTTCAAAAATGTCTCACTGCTATCTGGTCTGCAGACAAATATGAGAAGAGGAGGAAGGTAAGTATTATATTTAGAAAACTTGAGATACTAAGTCCATAGCCTATCTGGGACATCTTGTATCCTCTCTTGAAGACAAACAGAGAGATTCAGCCCCCCACTTGTCTGATACCCGGATTGGGGAAAAACTCCTCTAGGACTATTCATCTTGTTTTGTGGTAGAAAAGACCCTTTTCCACTAGTAATATCAGAAAAATTCCTGAAAGATCAGGACCAAACAAGGTCTTACCCTTGTAAGGTAGCGCCCGAAGCTTGGACCAAGAATAAAGCCACAACGCCCCGCAGATCTTGACTCCTGGCTTAAAGACTTGCATGGTAGCATCAGAAATAAAAGAATGGCTAGTTTAAGAACCTCAATTCTGTTCTGGATCTTCTCCAAGGGAGTCCTTACCAATTGAAATCAGACAAGGCTTCACACCAATAAGATGCCGCACTTGACACAGTGGCATTACAAACTTCCATGTAAGTCCATTGATCTTGAAAAGAGCAGCAATCCTATCTAGGGATAACAGTTCTCTTAGCCAGAGTTGAACTGGTCCCTACTACTAAGGCACCCTGCGCCCTGATATTTGATGGAGACAGCGACAGGAAACATCTTTTTTAAAGACGGGAGATAGGGAAAAGGGAATCCCTGACCTCCCATTCCTGTGAAAAATCTCCTAGCACGGTCTGGAACTGGAAAAACTTCCCCAGATGCATCCTTGTATTTAGAAAATGTACTAGATTCTTAGGGTTGACAACGACAGGCGTATCAGAGTTTCTCCAAGGTTGCCAAAACCTCGATCAACAATACACAGAGGTTGCTCAAGCTTAAATCTGAAGGATACTACTTCAGTATCAGATTAAGGAATTATACTGTCCGAATCTGAGATTTCACCTTCAGAGGCTACCGGCGTATCCTCCTCATCAGACCTATTAGGAAGGGCAGCCTGAGTAGCGGAAAATGGAACAGAAACCTAACTATCTGAATTTCTAATTTTCCTCTTGTGTATTCCTTTTAACATAGGAAAAGCAGATCACTGAAGATACTTGTGCAACAACTTCTGTTAGCCATTAAGGCTTGGGACGTCTGAGGAGAAAGCTGTGGCAATGCCTAAACAGCATCATCCTAAGAGACATGAGGCTCAGAAAATAAAAGAAGAAATGCAAAACAAAATCAAATTTGTCCATAGGAGCAGCTCAAGCTCTAAAATCAAACTGAGAGCACAAAAATCACAATACTTTGTGCTGTCACTTTAAATATAAATAAAATGCCTTAGAACATGAGAGGTAAGAATTCATAGAGCAGCCCCCTGTACCAAGAATAATACCCCAAATTACTTTGGGTACGTTTTAAAAATGAGCTTGTCATTCAATAAATATTAAGCAACTTGCGATATAGAAAATAAAAATAACTGTTTTGCTCTATATTTAATCCAGCCTTAACTCTGCAGGTGCTTGGAGCTAATGCAGAGCAGTACAAACCATGTCTTTGTCAGTGTTAGAGTGCAGGGAGGACACAGAGTTATTGTTTCTTAGTTCTAACCAAGAGAGCAGCTCCCACTATGAAATTTAGCATTGAGTGCAATTTAAACGGCAAGAAAACTGTAATCAGCCCTACTAAACAAAGTCTCTAACAGAGACTGTAGATCTAAGTACCGCGCCGTTCTCAGTGAGAAGAAGAAGGCGGGCACTCAAGATCGTCACAGAAAAGCCGAAAATGGCACTGCTCTACTCTAGGAGGCAGAGCCATCAGAACAAGGAAGATGAAGTGCGCCGTTAAAATCAACTGCGCGCTTCATAGTCACAAAACCGCCAATAAAAAAAAATTAAAGCAGCAGAACAAACTAGTCCTCTGGTACACCCAAACCCTTAAATCACCACTAAACTACAGTGGGTACATCCGGATAACACTGACTACAGCAGTAACAGTTAAATGTAGGCAAAGTAATACAGTGCTAAGTCACAAAATCAAGCTGTAAAGGGCACCTTTTAAAATAAAGCCTCAGGGGAGAATTCCTCGCATGTCTCACACATATAAGAAGTCTTGCCATTGCCTAAATAATCATTTCCCAAAGGAATAATCAGTCCCAATAAAGTTGCAGCTCATGTTATTTCTTAAGTGCCCATCTCCTAACCTAGAAGACAAAAAACTTACCTGCATCTGGCTGTCTGGCAGGAGGACAGCTCACCCGGTATGAGAGGATGCCACTCCTCATAGAGACCTGTGGAAAAAAAGAAAGAACCGAGTAAACCTACTCAGTATTTCTATACCGTGGGCAGCAAATATGTTAGGAAAACGCAACAAGGTCCACCTCACAAGATCCTAACTGCTTTAAATTCCAGCACTGCCCTACTGAAGAGACTAACGTAGATTACGGCTAGACACAATCCTGAGAGGAAAGATCAGAGCAAACCTACTCTGGCTTTCAAAATAATAAACTCTTGATTGAAGTAAAATAAATACAATCTTCTTAAGACACCAAACTTCAACTCCTCCTTGCAACGAAGGCAAAGAGAATGACTGGGGATGGTGGGAAGGGACGTGATACTTAACAGCTTTGCCTCCTCCTGCTGGCCAGGAGTGATATTCCCAACAGTAATTGATGATCCCGTGGACTCACCGTATCTTAGGAAAGAAATATGTATTTATGAATAAATAGAACATATTCTGCTGTGTGAAGAACATTGGAATGTGAAATATTAATATTAATATTTTCATGTCGGGTTACTGCACTTGAGAAAAAGTGATTGTGTTTGCGCATAATTAGGGTGTTAGTTTTTTTCCACACTTGCTCCATTGACTTCTATGGGGAAATATGTTAATGTAGTCGCATTATTCTACCTTCAGTTTTTACACGTCGGGTTAGCACTCGTGTGAAAACTGTTTACTTTCAACTTGTAATACGCGCACTACTTGCCGAGTGCAAAATACGTCTTCACTCATAATCTAGCCCTTAGATTGGTTCACACAACTTTGCAATAGTTTGAGATATAAACACTGTCTATACACTGTGTCAAATTAGCATCAAATATATATTTACATTTTTAATAATTGTATTAAAAGGACTTAATATTTATGGTTTTAACATAAAAATACTAAAAGTCATTGCACAAAAAGGTGTTTCACAATGTCTAAACATATACGCTAGTGGTGTGGTGTGGACAGGTGAAGCGTGGGAACAGAAGAGACATTTTGGCCTGGCTAGTAGCTTAGATCTTGAAATGTTTAACCCTGTATATTTACTATATGGGCTAGATTACAAATTTGCCCATTTGCAGGCGTGCGATAAATAACCAGCCATTACAAGTGGCTGGTTATTGCTACAGCAAGCTCTATTAGAATTAAGAGAGGGTAAACAAAAGGTATATCCAAAGGAGTAGTATTTGGAGCCTGATTCTCATTAATGCCGGAAAATATGAAATTGGTGCTTTAATAGAAAGGTGATATATTGCATATATTATTTTAAAATACCCCTTTAACTATAAAAAACCAGCATCATGGGGAAGCACATACAGTCACATACACACTCACACAGACACATTCACATGCACAGTGTTTTGGTTGGAGACTAATGGTCTATGCTGGAATTAAAATAAAACATTCACATGCACACCCACACACAGACACATTCACATACTCGCATAGACACATTCATACAAAAACTGCATTATGGGGAAGCACATACTCACTCACACAGACACATTGACATGTGCGTGCGCATATATGGCTTTGCCATTGGTTTTTGGTAATTTTAATGCTGCGCACCACACTTCTATTATTCCTGGCAGTGAAGAGGTAAATTAAGTAGCTTGTAAGGTTTATTTCTTTCCTTAGATATGGTGAGTCTATGACATCATCAATTACTGTTGGGAATATCACTCCTGGCCAGCAGGAGGAGGCAAAGAGCACCACAGTTAAACTGTAAAAGGGCCAGTACACCTAGCAAATAATGTTATATAATTCTGCACATAGTGCGGAATTATATAACATTAGCTTAGCGCCAGGTTTATAAAGCAAATTGTTAGATAGATATTTAGCAAAGAAAACAGAACACCGCTCCTGGATCTACTGAGTGGGTCTGTTTTCTTCTGCTAATCGCATCGTGGGCAGGCTATTAAAATTAATGTAGCTCGCTTCCGCTCTGGTCTGGTAGCGGGTATCTAGTTAAATAGCGTGATCGGGATGGCTGTGATTAGACAGCGTGCCCAGAGCGCTTAGGAGAAGAAAACAGACCCGCTCAGTAGAGCCAGGAGCGGTGTTCTGTTTTCTTTGCTAAATATTTATCTAACAATTTGCTTTAGAAACTTGGCGCTAAGCTAATGTTATATAATTCTGCACTATGTGCAGAATTATATAACATTATTTACTAGGTTTACTGGCCCTTTAAGTATCACTTCCCGTCCCACAAACCCCAGTCATTCTCTTTGTCTTCGGTGCAAGGAGGAGGGGAAGTTTTAGTGTCTGAAAAAGATTGGATTTATTTCACTTTAATCAAGATTTTATTATTTTGAAAGCCAGAGTAGGTTTACTCTGATCTTCTTCTCAAGATTGGGTCTAGCCGTACTCCACATTAGTCTCTTCAGTAGGGCAGGGGTGGCTTTTAAGCAGTTAAGAACTTGTGAGGTGGGCCTCACTGTGTTTTCCTAACATGTTGCTGCCCATGTATAGAAAGCCTGAGTAGGTTTACTCTGATCTTTTTTTTCTCTACAGGTCTCTGTGAGGAGTGGCGTCCTCTTATACCAGGAAGGCTGTCCTGCTGGATGGCTAGAATGCAGGTAAGTCCCTTTGCTCTTATAGGTTTGGGAGACTGCACTTATGAATGTTAGGACCTGCAACTTATTTGGGACATTTATATCCTTGTGAAGGATATTTTAGACCAGGATGCAGACACGTTAAATTGTGACCAGGAGACTAGGGGTTAATTATTTTCCTGTAAAAGTATACCCTGTTTTTCTGTAAGTTATGGCTCATAATTCGAGGTTTTGTAAGGTAGTATACCTCGTAGGATAATTCCTTTATTCACTGCCAGGGGCTATGTGAAAAATGTATGCTTGTGTTTCACTGTTATTTGTTAGCCACCTTTTTTGCTATGGGTTCATAGCTTGCCTGACACTGTTGTTTCTCACAGCAGAACATGAGATACAAGTAAATCTGTTTGCAGAGTCGCAACAGAATTAATGGTGCTTTTTCTCTTGCTGCGCAGATCTGACTTGAGAGGTCGTCATGTGACCTGTTTTCTTTTCCGCTTTCTAAGCAGAACGGCGTCATTGCCTTGCGAGGTTTAGAAAGTCTCTCATCAATGCGGCTGTCGTGAGTGAGCTCGTCTCAGGTGCAGTAATAAAGAGGTCCAGACCAGATATTTATCAAACAAGGGCTCACCTCAGGAGAGGTAATCTTTATTACACTGTTGCAACAGTGTCCCAGAACATAAAACAGCAACGCAAGACTAACACATTTTCATATACATGCATTTTTATACTATTACAGTAACTTACAAAGCAGAGAGCTAATTGGCTGATAATGATTGGCCAATAAATCTCACATGATTAGTGGTTACTAGGAAAGGAAGAAAAAAAACAGGTCCTCTATGTTAAAATTTGGGAGATATGTTTTCTTGGAATGTGACCAGAGGCTAGCTGGCTAATTGGATTGAGAAGTTGATACTGTACAGAGAAGCCTTGGATTTTACCTTGAGTTTCAGATATTTAGAAAACTTTGTATGGGAGAAGCCATAACTTTAAGATGTACTGATATATACTTTTTAGGCTAAAAGTAAGTTGTTAAAGATACATCACTTATTAGGTCAGGAGTGAATTGCTGGAAAATACAGAAGTAATATATCTGCAGTTTCAGAGAAGAGTTCAGTAAAAGAAAAGGAAAAGTTTGGTTAAACATATAAAATAATGAAAATAGAATAAGCAGCTCATAACATTCCCCCCTTTGATCGCAAACGTCAAAGTGCCGCGATCACAAAAAGTAAATGTGACTCATGGCGGTTTGACAATCACAATGCTATTAGTACATGGGTGCTCGCGTCCAAGATGGTTCACAGGACTACAAGAGGGTAAGCAAAAACAAGGTAGGAGTGAAGTTATTAGGTAGTAGGCAATTCCGCTATTACCGGACGCTAGTCGCCATCGGGGGGAGTAGACAACTACCTAAACATTCCTATGCTGTAAATGTGTGTGTGGCATGACATATGTGTGTGGCATGACATAGTGCAGAAACATCCCCTCCCAGATTTATTAACAACAATTAACAATCCCCATCATTCTTGCAGAGTTGATGGTGAATAGTGGGTTTGTCAGGCAGTATCATGGCATGTTTGGGAGGTGAAGGAATTCTGCACCTGTGAAGGAAATATAGAGAGTGTAAGTATAAGGTAATGCAATATGAAATCAAAATAAAACAATACAGAAAGACAATGAAGAAATAGAAACCACCAGGGAGGGAAAAAGGAGTGGGTTATGGGTATACAGGCTACGACCGTGGTGGCCATCAAGGTAGATGATGGTCCATGGTCTCTCCGTGGCCAGTTTCCCAATGTAGGAAAGTTCTAGACGATCCTAGGGACGTAGTGCATCCTGCATAGGGATAAGACAGGGAATTTTAGGGCACAGCTGGTGGGTAGACAATAACATTGTAAGATCAAGAGGTCAAAAGAGACATAGAGTAGGAGAGAAGTAGGTGAACTCAGAAGAAATCAGGGTCAAGAGAGATCTCAACATGGTGGGGAGATTCAAAACAGATAGAGGGAAACAAGTATTTGGGAGAAGAATGAGACACAGTGAAAACATTCTTGCATGTAGAGATTAGACCAGGTACACATTGTATACAGCAACACATCAGGATAAGGCATACTATAATAACAATGCCATACAGAAAAAAGGGAGTGTAACCATCCCAAATTAGGTAGCCAATCAAAGAGATGGTTAAAAATACCTCCAAGGCCAAATTTGTCATCAATCACATCTTGGACATCCTGGGATAGGGACCTAATAACTGTGAGATGGTGACTCAAATTAAGTGATTGATCAGTAACATAGGTACAACATTCTTTGCTCACAAGACTACACCCCCTCCCCTCCTTGGGATGCCAGGAGGTAATCAAGGGCCATCCTATTCTGCAATGCTAGTTGTCTAAGCTGCTTCAACTCTTGGGCCACACTCTGAACAACTCCTGCACTCTCATTCATGAAGGTCTGTAGTGTCACAGATAACATGATGATGTCCTGATGATTCAGGTAGACACCAACGGCCGGGAGGATAGCTCGACCAGTTGAATCTCCAGCATACTGTTGGACAAGGGGGGGGCAGCAAGCTTTCAGATTCACGTTTATTGCGAATTGGGCCCAAGGGCAGCGTGGGGACAACACGGATGGCTGGGGTTACCACACCCAGGAAGCAGATGGCTGTAGAGTTACCAGGGAGGACTGACACTGCTGTCTGTCCACATATCAATACAACCCAGGGGGTGGTCTGCTGAGGAAAGATTGTACAAGGGATGGGGAAACAAAAGTACAATTGGGGCCCTGGAGGAAACAAAAAAAAGTGCAGTGAGATTATGATTCACAGTCAGGATCATTCCAGAGAAATTTACCAGCTGGAAATGAGTGCCATTACTGGAGATTACATACTCACATAGGGAGGCACCCAACCGCACCATACCTTGGCCAATTTCCCTGCAGATAATACCATATGAGGTGCCTCCCAAAGAGATAAAATTACCTGATAGGTTGAACAATGGTGTACCTGGAGGAATAAAAGTAGACAAATCAAAGGTAAACAAATCAACATTAATACCCATAAGAGGAATACCCCTCTTATGATGAGTGGGAATGCGAGCACAAATATAACAATTGCCCTCTGTGTGATTGGCTATAGTTTGGAGTAGGACAACGTGTGAGTTTAGTCCCCATTCACCTAAAGAATAGTTCTCTGTGGACAATTGGGCCTTAGGTAAATTATCATTATGGGGGAAAGAATTGTGGGGGTAAATAGGGGTTGTGGCAATTGTAGTTACAGGGGAACGTCAAGCAAGAAGGGGTGACTTTCATTTCTCAGCTACCCACTTCATAATTTTCAAACCACATTCACTAGTGGGGCTATGCAAATAGACTGGATAACAAACCCCTTAGGGCCTTTAAATACGAACTTTGAGTATAATTACTTGTTGAGTGCAGCTAGTAGTAGGAGGAAAAACTGCCACAGATACAAGGTTACCAGAACAAGAGTATTTTGTAAAGGGGTTAGGACAAACACACTGACCAGAAGACACATATTGGGAAGAGAGCATGGTCAAAAGTGTGACACAAAACAAAGGAGACATATTGAGGGATGTTACTCAAGATATCAACAGAGGAGTGAGACAATGAAAATAAAAGAAAGACAGATCTTTCAGTTTCACTCATTCAGCTAGTGAGATTTCACTATTTCTGGTTAGTCTGAGTTTCAAACCCAGAAGGGTCTGAATTAACCAATCGTCGTCAGGGGTCTTGGTTACCCCTTCTTCAGAGGCCTTGGTTGCCCCAGCTTCTTCTTTATTTGGCTTGTTGCAGGCTGCTTCTTTGTCTGGGCTGTATCTTTTACACCTGGAGTAGTGGATCCAAGAGTCGACCTCAGCAACTTTAATAGCTGTTGGAGTAGTCAGCAAAACCAGGAAGGGACCTTTCCAGAGAGGCTGCAGTGGCTTTTTTTGATAGGTCTGGACTAAAATGAAGTCACCTGACTGGAAGGGATGTGCAGTCATGTCCAATGGCAAAGACTGAGAGAGAGAGACATGTCTGTGGAGAGAATGTCTGCAGTTGCAAAAGATAAGCAGTTAGTTATACATCACCTACTGCAAGGTCAGGCAGGTGTAAGGTGTTGGCACTATACAAAGGAGGTGGCCTACCAAACAATAGTTCATATGGTGAGAGCTTGAGGGTCCCCCTATGGTTTGTGTGAGTCCCAAACAGTGCTAGGGGCAAAGCATCTACCCATTTAAGGCTTACTTGAGAACAAATGTTTGCAATAGTCTGTTTTAGGGTCTGGTTCTTTCTTTCCACTTGGCCTGAGCTTTTCTGGATGCCAAGGGGTATGGAGATGCCAAGGAAAGCCTAAGGCTAATGTCAGTTGCTGAATAATATTACTTGTGAAATGTGTTCCTCTGTTAGATTCAATTACTCTGGGAGGCCAAACCTGGGTATGAGTTCTTTTAGCATTCACTTGGCAACTTCTTGGACTTTCACAGTTCTTGTAGGAAAGGCCTCGACCCATCCAGTAAGTTGGTCCACTATCACAAGTAAATGTTTGAAACCCCTACAGGGAGGTATGTCAGAAAAGTCAATTTGTAAACATTCAAAAGTTTCAAATGCCCATGGGCATCCGCCTGGTGGGCCTAAGACAGGGAATTTTAGGGCACAGCTGGTGGGTAGACAATAACATTGTAAGATCAAGAGGTCAAAAGAGACATAGAGTAGGAGAGAAGTAGGTGAACTCAGAAGAAATCAGGGTCAAGAGAGATCTCAACATGGTGGGGAGATTCAAAACCGATAGAGGGAAACAAGTATTTGGGAGAAGAATGAGACACAGTGAAAACATTGTTGCATGTAGAGATTAGACCAGGTACACATTGTATACAGCAACACATCAGGATAAGGCATACTATAATAACAATGCCATACAGAAAAAAGGGAGTGTAACCATCCCAAATTAGGTAGCCAATCAAAGAGATGGTTAAAAATACCTCCAAGGCCAAATTTGTCATCAATCACATCTTGGACATCCTGGGATAGGGACCTAATAACTGTGAGATGGTGACTCAAATTAAGTGATTGATCAGTAACATAGGTACAACATTCTTTGCTCACAAGACTACACCCCCCTCCCCTCCTTGGGATGCCAGGAGGTAATCAAGGGACAAACATTCAAAAGTTTCAAATGCCCATGGGCATCCGCCTGGTGGGCCTTTAGGTTCCCCCCTTGGATTGAATTGAGCACGTCTCACAATTCAATACAACCCATTTTGCAGCTTGATGGGGGGGGGGGGCAAAGTTGTGTGGTACCTCAGTGTGTTTGGTTATGCAGAAAGGATAGCATAAGAGAGAGGTGTGGTTGAGGTAGAGCAGGGCATCCATCTGGAGTGGACCAGATACCAAAAGTCACAGGTAACACCAAGAATAGTCCAGAGGTGAACAGTTTGTTCAGGAAGAGAAGTGTAAAGAGAGACAATGTAGTGTAAATGGCAGAGAAGCTGCATGCTAAGCAATTTGATCAGCATAACTATTACAAAGTGAAATGGGTTCCTGTGAGTGGGTGTGTGCTTTGCAATGCATGACAGAGATGAAAGTGGGTAAATGGATTGAGTCAAGGAATGCAGAAGCTTGTGGTGCATTGGCAATTTGGGTACCAGCAGAAGTTAGAAAACCCCTTAATTTCCATAATTGACTAGTGGCATATACAATCCCTAAAGCATATTTACTATCAGTGTAAATGTTTACTGACCTGTCCTTTGAGAGCTGACAAGCAAGTGTGAGTGCATGTAGTTCAGTCACTTGGGCACTGTAGTGAGATGGGAGGGGCTCGGCCTCTATAACAGAATCTGTCATGACTACAGCAGAAACATTCACCATCCTCAAACTTCCATCACAGAACAGTGTCCAATCCAGGTTAGGTAGAGGCACATCAGAGAGGCCATCCCTTAGTTTGGATTAAAAGAGAGATACAGATAAACAGTCATAGTGTGGGGTACCATCATCAGGTAGAGGTAACAAAGTTGCTGGGTTGAGAGAGGTACAGTAGATGATAGTGATATTAGAAGGTACAAGAAGCAATGTCTCATACCTAGTGAGACGTTGGTTTAAAAAAAATGTTGTGTATTTGTCTGACTGAGTAAGAGGTGTACTGCGTGTGGCACATAAATGTGTAAAGAATGTCCCTGTACAAGCTCCTTTCCTCTATTTTGGCATTTGAAATAGCTGATTTAGTCTGTGGTATACCCACCTATAGTAAAAGTTTTATACTGGAGTCTCATCTATCAATCAGCCCAAGTAAACAAGCCAGTAATAAGAAACCACACTCACAGGGGTGCAGGATAGTTAAAGGGACAGTTTACCCAAATTAAGAATAATTTTTAATTGAAACTGCTTGACATAGTTAAATATACTAGTGCTGAGCATACAATAAACTTCATTTTCTTTCTCTGTAAATATTTTTTGAAATCTCAGATTTTATATCAGTTTGCCTATACCCCTTTAAATATTTTTTTTTCTGCCTTCTGTGCATAGCACTTGCTCCACCCCCTGACTCTGTGTTGGGCAGTGAGCAGTTTTTTTTAGAGCTTGAATACATTCAGGTCAGTGATATCTCTCAGTTTGCAACTTATTTGAAGAGAAAAAGAAAACGTTTGCATCATGCAATTCCACTCCCTTTATTAGAACAGACTTTTACACAGAACTGTATGTATTCAACTCAGAAGTCAAATCCACATCGGCATGAAGCCTCAATCAGCTGGAAAGCAAATGTAACTCTTTTTTTTCACTGCTATTCTCACGGATTTTATATTATACTGAATATATATACAAGGAAAGGTCTGCACAAGGTGATTATGTAAGCAAACTATTGTAAAACAAACTAAAGTAAAAATATAGAAAATCATGCAGGTCTTATGCAATTATTATGCTCCCAGAGACAGGACCAGTAAACACAGCAGATTTGCATAATCAACAAATGCAAGATAACAAGACAATACAATAGCATTTAGTCTGAATTTCAAATGGGTAGTAGATTCTTTTCTAACACATTTCTAAGTTATGTATATTTCCACTCCCCCTGTACTATGTGATAGCAATCAGCCAATCACAAATGCATATACGTATAGTCTGAGTTCTTTCACATGCTCAGTAGGAGCTGGTGACTCAAAAAAAAGTGTAAATATTAAAGACTGTGCACACTATTTTTAATGGAAGTAAATTGGAAAGTTGTTTAAAATTACATGCTGTATCTGAATCATGAAAATTTTATAAAACCTGAGTGTCCCTTTAAATGTAAAGTGTGGGGAGTGATATTTAAATTTATATTGTTAGCTGCCAAATATTTTTTTATACTATGCAGCTTGTATAACAAGTCATTGAAAATACATTAATATAAAAACAATTTTACAGTGTACTGTCCCCATAAGGGCTGATCATTTATCATGTATATTACATATTCAACCTTATTGTCTTATTTACCATCAAAACTCCACCTCCCCACTGCATCACAACCTGCATATACTTAAATATTTATTGCAAAAGAAACAGACCCAAATACATACATCTAATGACACACAGTCCATAATACAGCAAAGAAGCAGAACTCCAATGGCAAACAAGACAAGTTTTTTTTTACCTTATTTTATCTTTTCCACAAACATACTTAACCCATTAATCATATACAAGAAAAACTCTCATATTTACTAGAGCGTGACAAAAATCACACACACCATCGCACTTTCCTTAGTTACTTCACTTGCAGATATATTTTATATGCCTCAAACAGATGGAAACACATTAAATCTCTTATCAGCCCATACATAAAACAAATATCACTTAAAACTAAAAAAAATGCTATTATTGGCGCACAAAATTAAGAACATACATATGACTTTAAAACCAAGTTACAGCAATTACAAGCAAATCATTACGTCATCAAATTTCTTAGCTAAGAATCCCTGATACACACACACAGCTCCAGCCTGCATCAAACATCAAGGCCAGCTTTCTTTTGCAGCGATTGTACACAAAAATTCTTATCAACTCGCATACCTCAAATATTTCACTCCCAGCATTTATTCTAAAGCAATGTTAACATACATGAAACTTTTAGTAATACAGAAAACACATTTTCATTTGGGTTTTGACGTCCGCAACCCTACTATTCTCAAACAGATAATAGTAGTCCATCTGGTCAGGGCATATATCAACCAGAAGATTGCGGAGGGCAATTAATTTAGGGAGCTCAAAGGACCCAAATCTCGGCCACCTTAATTCAGGATCAAGGCTGAGAGTATAGGAAACTCAGAGCTCTGTGCACAAAGTATAAATTCTATTTTTTTTTATAACCAAGCAGTACTGAGTTTTCCCTAATTTGCATATACTTTAGCAAGGGGAGAGTCTTTGTCTACTTTAGACAACCGGGATCCCATTATTATATCCCTGTTCCTTAAAGTGAATGTAAATTTTGATGACAAAGTGCCCAGTCTACAAAAATTAGACCAAAAACAGGGGCACTTTAACTCCTCAAAATCCACACCTCACTTTAATCCCTAATCAAGTCCCTGCAGTTACCGGACGGACACTTCCTCAACGTCCCTGCCTAGCGGGAGAGATTAGCACTATAGTCAATCAAGTCCCTGCAGTTACCGGACGGACACTACCTCAACGTCCCTGCTTAGCGGGAGAGATTAGCACTATAGTCTCAAGTCACAATATGTCTTGGATCACTATTTCTGCCTCTGTAAAATCCCTACCACCTGAAACTTTATTTTATAGTGGGCTGGCACCCTAATGGTGTTTAACTGCCAGACAGATGTCCCACTGAATTTATTAGTGATCCAGTATATAAAAAAAAAACAGGGTAAAAGACCCACAACATATATTACACGTACATGAACACAAAAGACAAGAAGACACTCACAGACTGGTCCAAGGGGTAGATTGTGTTCGTTGTTTGTGGTCTGTTCCTCAGGACGTACTCCCTTATCGCCCCCCGGGACTCCCTGGCCAACAAGACAAAACCTCCCACAGATAAGCTATAGACCTGAATCAGATGGGTGCGCGCAGATGTTGGTTCCCAGCCAGGGAGGCACGGAAAGGTCGACCTGAAGCATGTCCCACCAGAGTCGCCAAGTTACTGTCGTGAGTGAGCTCGTCTCAGGTGCAGTAATAAAGAGGTCCAGACCAGATATTTATCAAACAAGGGCTCACCTCAGGAGAGGTAATCTTTATTACACTGTTGCAACAGTGTCCCAGAACATAAAACAGCAACGCAAGACTAACACATTGTCATATACATGCATTTTTATACTATTACAGTAACTTACAAAGCAGAGAGCTGATAATGATTGGCCAATAAATCTCACATGATTAGTGGTTACTAGGAAAGGAAGAAAAAAAACAGGTCCTCTATGTTAAAATTTGGGAGATATGTTTTCTTGGAATGTGACCAGAGGCTAGCTGGCTAATTGGATTGAGAAGTTGATACTGTACAGAGAAGCCTTGGATTTTACCTTGAGTTTCAGATATTTAGAAAACTTTGTATGGGAGAAGCCATAACTTTAAGATGTACTGATATATACTTTTTAGGCTAAAAGTAAGTTGTTAAAGATACATCACTTATTAGGTCAGGAGTGAATTACTGGAAAATACAGAAGTAATATATCTGCAGTTTCAGAGAAGAGTTCAGTAAAAGAAAAGGAAAAGTTTGGTTAAACATATAAAATAATGAAAATAGAATAAGCAGCTCATAACATTCAGACTAAATGCTATTGTATTGTCTTGTTATCTTGCATTTGTTGATTATGCAAATCTGCTGTGTTTACTGGTCCTGTCTCTGGGAGCATAATAATTGCATAAGACCTGCATGATTTTCTATATTTTTACTTTAGTTTGTTTTACAATAGTTTGCTTACATAATCACCTTGTGCAGACCTTTCCTTGTATATATATTCAGTATAATATAAAATCCGTGAGAATAGCAGTGAAAAAAAAGAGTTACATTTGCTTTCCAGCTGATTGAGGCTTCATGCCGATGTGGATTTGACTTCTGAGTTGAATACATACAGTTCTGTGTAAAAGTCTGTTCTAATAAAGGGAGTGGAATTGCATGATGCAAACGTTTTCTTTTTCTCTTCAAATAAGTTGCAAACTGAGAGATATCACTGACCTGAATGTATTCAAGCTCTAAAAAAAACTGCTCACTGCCCAACACAGAGTCAGGGGGTGGAGCAAGTGCTATGCACAGAAGGCAGGAAAAAAAAAATATTTAAAGGGGTATAGGCAAACTGATATAAAATCTGAGATTTCAAAAAATATTTACAGAGAAAGAAAATGAAGTTTATTGTATGCTCAGCACTAGTATATTTAACTATGTCAAGCAGTTTCAATTAAAAATTATTCTTAATTTGGGTAAACTGTCCCTTTAACTATCCTGCACCCCTGTGAGTGTGGTTTCTTATTACTGGCTTGTTTACTTGGGCTGATTGATAGATGAGACTCCAGTATAAAACTTTTACTATAGGTGGGTATACCACAGACTAAATCAGCTATTTCAAATGCCAAAATAGAGGAAAGGAGCTTGTACAGGGACATTCTTTACACATTTATGTGCCACACGCAGTACACCTCTTACTCAGTCAGACAAATACACATCTCATTGCCTTGCGAGGTTTAGAAAGTCTCTCATCAATGCGGCTATACATGCAGTTCTGAATTCTCTAATTATAGCTCAGTCGAAAGTGTTCTCTTAAAGTGTCTGTTTTGGATTTGTTATTTGATTATGTGGCTAATATTATGTTTGTCCTGTGAAGGGTCAAACTGGTAAAGTGGTATCCATCAACATTAACTAAAGCATACCTCTGTCTCACTTGTTTTAGATTAAAAGACTGTGTGACAAGCGGATCAGATCTGGGTCCTTTGTAAAGATGGACTACAGATTCTATGCCTTGAGACTGAGTTTGATTTGCTAATGCAACTCTGTGCTGCAATTGCCCTATTAATTGTTAAATAGGTTGTTGCCCTCTGAGCTTTATGTCTCCAAGGAGGATACTGTTCAGGCAATACCACAGCTTTCTCCTTAAACGTCCCAAACCTCTATGGCGTCACATGCAGTGCACTGTGGTTCCTATCAATCTCCTGGAGGAGCTCTTTTGCCTGCAGAAATTGCTGCTCAGGTATCTTCAGCTGTATCTGTGGTATTATCTGCTTTTCCTATACTAAAGGGAAATCGCAAGAGGAACATTAGAGATTCAGATAGTAAGGTTTCTGGTCCGCCTACTGCTACTTAGGTTCCCATCCTCATAGGTCTGATGAGGAGGATACGTCAGTAGTCTCTGAGGACTAAGTCTCAGATTCGGTCAGTTTAATTCCTTTATCAGATGCTGAAGTAGTATCCTTCAGATTTAAGCTTGAACACCTTTGTGTATGGTTAAAGGTGGTTTTGGCTAATTTGGAGCGACTCTGATACGTATATTGTTGTCAACCCTAAAGAATCTAGTAAAATTTGTAAATACTAGGATTCCTCTGTGAAGGTTTTTCCTGTTCCAGACCGTGCTAGGAGATTTTTCGCAGGAATGGGGGAAGTCAGGGATTCCTTTTTCCCTGTCTCCTGTCTTTGGAAAGATGTTTCCTGTCGCTGTCTCCATTAAATATCATGGTGCACGGTGCCTAAAGTAGTAGGGCATTTCTACTCTGGCTAAGAGAACTATGATTCCTATTGGGAATAGCTTTTCTTTTCAGGATCTTTTGACTAAGCTGATGGCTTACATGGAAGTTTTTTTCCACTGTGTCAAGCGTGGCATCTTATTGGTGCAATGCCTTTTTTGATCCAATTTGGTAGGGACTCCTTTGGAGGAGATCCAGAGCAGAATTAAGGCTTAAGCTAGCCAATTATTTTATTTCTGATGCTGCCATGCAAGTTTTTAAGCAGGGAGCCAAGATATCTGGCTTTGCTGTGCTAGGTCACGGGGTGTTGTGGCTATATTCATGGTCAGTGGATTTTTCCTCTGAGCCCAAGCTTCTGGTGCTTCCTTACAAGGGTAAGACCTTGTCCGGTCCTGATCTGACGGGAGTATTTCTGATATTCGGGTTAAGGGTCTTTTCTACCACAGGCAAGATGAATAGACCTAAAGGAGTTTGCCCCCAATCCGGAATCAGTCCAGGTGGGGGGCAGAATCTCTCTGTCTTCAAACATGGATACGAGATGTCCCAGATAGGCTGCGAACATAGTATCTCAGGTTTTCTACATATAATTCATACCTTCCTCCCAGAGGCAGGTTTCTCCTCTCTTTTTTATCTGCAGGTCAGAGGGATAGTTCCAGGTCCTGTAAGGGAACAGGGTCTAGAATTCTATTCATTCCTGTTTGTGGTTCATGAAAAAGAGGGAATTTTTGTCCTCAGATAGATCTAAGTGTCTCAACAAGTTTTCTCAGGGTACCGGCCTTCAAAATGGAAACTAGTGGTTCCATTCTTCCTTTGGTCCAAGAGAGTCAGTTCATGGTGACCATAGACCTAGAGGACATGTATGTTCAAGTTCCTGAGTTTTGCCTTTCTGTCAAACACTTTAAGATTGTGGCTCTTTCCTTTGGCCCTGCAATAGCTCTCAGAGGGGGCTATATTGCCAGTGATCAGGTTTCAGGGAATTGCTGTGGTGCCCTTCCTGGACGTCATAAGGTTCAGGCGCCATCTTTTGAACAAGCAAACTCTCATACAGAGATCTTGTTGTTTTTCTTCATTCCACGGATGGAAGTGAATCTGAAGAAAGGGGCAGTTTCTTAGGGACCATATTAGTTTCCCTATCTCTGAAAATATTTTTGACAGAGGTCCGTAAATAGAGGATTTTTTCCTCTTGGCTCTTTTGGCACTCTACTGTTTGGCCCTTCAGTGGCTCAATGTATGGAGGTAATTGGTCTGATGGTTGCTATATTGGACATCATCCCTTTGCTCGATTCCATCTCAGAGTCTGCTGTTATGCATGTTCAGATAGTGGACCGGGGTCCTTGAGTCTCTGTCTCAGAGGATAGATCTAGATCTGTCAACATGAGATTCTTCCCTGTGAATAGGGGTATTAGTGGTAGAGCGCTCGCTTAACTTGGGAGAGGTAGCCCGATTGTTACCGCATTCTCCATAATTTTTTGCTTTTCTCAGGAGCATCTGTCTCGGGCATATGCTTCCAGAGACCTTCCTGAGTAATAGTGACCACGGTCGCTAGCCTGTTGGTTTCGTGACTCTGGACTTGGGAGGAGTCTGCTCTCGACACAACCATCTTGGAGTTTAGAGAGCGATCTACAATGCTCTGATGGCTTGGCCTCAGTTGTCTTAAATGTTTTTTCAGGTTCTGGTTGAACAATTTAATCCCAGTGGTTTACATTAACCACCTGGGAGGAACCTGGGGTTCCTTTGCCATGACTGGCGTGGATTGTTCGGTGGGTGGACACCCACATTCGTTGTTTATCCACTATTCACATTTCAGGAGTGAATACCGGGAGCAGACTTCTTGAGCAGTCAGAATGTGTGGGTGCTTCTCCCGGAGGTGTTCTCCAGGTTATCCCTCAAATGGGCGGTGCTGGAGTTGGAGATGGCAGTACGCCAAGCTTCCAAGTTATGTTAAAAGTCAAGAGATCAGCATGCTGCTCTGTTAAATACCTTGGTGGTTCCTTGGAATTTTAGTCTGACATCCCTGTTCCTCAGTTTGCTCTCCTTCTATGAGTCATTGCTCGTATCAAATGGGAGTGAGAATCAGTATTTTAATAGTTCCTGCATAGTTTCGCAGGATCTGGTATACAGACCTAGCGGAGATGTATTTCTTCCCCCTTGGTGGTTTTTCCTGAGGAAGGACCTTCTAATTCAGGGTCCATTCTTTTATCCAATTTTCGTTTTCTCTGAGGCTTTCTGCTTGGAGATTGAATGCTTAGTTCTGTCTAAGAGTGGTTTTTCTGAATCAGTCATTGCAAGCCTGTTACTGGTAAATTTTACCATAAGGTATGGTGTAAATTCCCTGATTGGTGTGAATCCCAGGATTCCTAGGGGTTTTGCCTTTTATCCGGGAAGGTCTGGAGGACGGTTTGTCAGTCAGTTCTCTGAAGGGTCAGATTTCTGCGTTACTCTTTTTTACACACAAGTGTCTGGCGGATGTGCCAGACGTGTAATCTTTTTGTCAGACCCTGGTTAGTATCAGGCCTATGTTTTAGTCTCTTGCTCCTCTGGAAGATTGTTTTAAGGTTTTGTAGCAGGCTGAGTTTGAGTCATAGCATTCCATAGATTTTAAATTTTTATCTTGGAAGGTTTCATTTTTTGCTATATCTTCTGCTTGAAGAATTTAGGTACTCTCGGCTTTGCAGTGCGATTCGCTTTATCTTTTTTCGGATAAGGCGATTATTTATCCTAAGTGGAAATATTGTTTGTGAATTTGTTGTTCCCTCTCTGTGTCCTCATTTTTATCTCTTGAGGAACGTGTGCATGATTGGATGTTGTGTGTGCTTAATATTTTTTCTTCTGTTTTTGCTGTTTTCTCCGTAACAGAAAGCTACTGATACTTCTCTTTTCTCTGGTCGAGAAGTTTAATTAGTTTGCTTTTCATACTGCGGGGCTGCAGTCTTCTGAGAGAGTTATGGCTCCTTACACGAGGGCTGTCTCTTCTTCTTGGGCCTTCACAGATGAAGCTTCTGTTGATCGGTTTGGCAAGGCTGCAACTTGGTCTTCTTTGCATACTTTTGCCAAATTTTATTAATTTGAGGTTTTTGCCTCGGACAAGGTTTCTTTTGGAGGAAAAGTTCTTCAAGCGGTGGTGCCTTCTGTTTAGGTTTGCCTGTCTTGTCCCTCCCTAGTCATCTGTGTCCTCTAGCTTGGGTATTGGTTCCCAACAGTAATTGATGACGTTGTGGACTCACCATAGCTTAGGAAATAAAACAAAATTTATGCTTACCTGATAAATTTATTTATTTCTGGATATGGTGAGTCCACGACCTCTACACCTTTGTGTTACTCCCTTTTCTCCATTACCTTCCGTCGAATGACAGGGGTTTGTGGGAAGGGAAGTGATACTTAACAGTTTAATTGTGGAGCTCTTTGCCTCCTCCTGCTGGCCAGGAGTGATATTCCCAACAGTAATTGATGACATCGTGGACTCACCATATACGGAAATAAATAAATGTATCAGGTAAGCATAAATTTTGTTTTTAGCTTTAATGTAGAGAGTAGCCTCCCACCTGACAACTCCCACCCTGATCCCTCCCAAACAGCTCTCTTCCCTCATTCCCCACTGGTCACCATCTTAGGTAGTGGCAGACAGTCTGCCCATATGCAGCTTAGTTGTTTTTTTAATATATATATATTTTTTTTTTAAGCAGTGTAGTGATCTTCCTCAACCCTCCCACCTCCTTGATCCCCCCAATAGTTCTCTAACCCTCCCTCTCCCACTACTTGCGGCTATCTTTAGTACTGGCAGCTGTCTGCCAGTACCTATAAAACATTTTTTTTTATTATTTAATGTAGTGGTCCATCCATCTCCCCCCCCCCCCCATGTTGATCGTTTGTCAGGGACCCCCAACCAACCTTTTTTCTGTAGTGTAGCTCCCCATCCCTCCCTCTCCCTTTATTTTTTATTTTTATGCAGTAGGGGGAGTTACTGTTAGGATTCATGTGTTGGTGTTTCTCAGAAAAGTGGATTAGCCACGATGAAGAGAATCCAGTCTGGCTGTTGTTATTGGTGTGAGGTGAGATTGGGTTAATGTTCTTCAGTGGCTTTAGAGGTAGGGACAAATTATTGTAGTTAGAATTCAGCACAGTGTTTATTTTATTGTAGCAAAGTTGACATGGGCATCCTCAGGGTACTGCTGGGGGTTCCATGAGGGAGGGGGTCAGTTGATTGGGGTAGTTTGATGCAGTATAGCTTAATGCAATGAGGAGAAAATAGATATTTTGTTTATGGGTTATGTTACAGAATTGATCATGCAAATTACTATGACCCATCTTTTTTTCCCCTATGAAATATAAAAAGTCAGTGCAGGGTGCAGTGTGCATATGGATGAATTAATGTGAGCAATATATTTACCTATGCACTTATTTTAGAGTTTGTATGTATACTTCCAAATGTGTGTGAATGTGCGCTTGTTTCTTGTAGTAAGCATGAATATATATTGACTACAGTATGTAGTAAATGACTAAGTCCTCTTTCCTCCGTTATTTAGGACCGTCATGGCCTCTTACTGCATCCCTGCTGAGCTCATCCTTGTGGAAGAGATTCCCCGTAACCAGATGGGAAAAATCAATAAAAAGCAGCTGCTCGTTCACTTCTATCCTCAGTGAGAGGGGGATGCAGGACTATGGACTAATGTAGCCATGCCACACACACACACACAACACATGTAATTCTTAACCAAAATTAAATTAAAATCAGGACCTAGGGGGTGCCATTAATGAGGCCAATATAGTTCCACAATACAATATTAAAGGGACATTAAACACTTAAAGATGGTAATATAAAATTATAAATTGTGTGTATGTGTATATATATATATATATATATATATATATATATATATATATATATATATATATAAAAACTCTGCAATATACTTTCATTGTTTATTTTGTTCCCTTTCCTGTAATTCCATTCTGAAATTGTGAGCTTTTCAGTTCCTGATAGAAATGGAAATGCAGAAAACTGTTATATTCCTCACAGCCATTGGCTGCACACTCTAGTAATGTATTTATAACTGTTCCTAATTGGCCACAGCAGATAAGGTAACCTAAGTTACAACATAGCAACTCCCATTGTTTTAGAGACACTAAAACTTAAACACTTATTTCTTTCTAATGACACAGTGAGTCCACGGATCATCCTCAATTACTGTTGGGAATATCACTCCTGGCCAGTTGGAGGAGGCAAAGAGCACCACAGCAAAACTGATAAATATCACTTCCTGCTCACAATCCCCCAGTCATTCTCTTTGCCTCTAGTGCAAGGAGCAGGTGAAGTAATTAGGTGTCCTGATTTTGATTCTTCTATCAAGATTTTTTTATTTTGAAGTCTGGGCAAGATTGCTCTGGCCTTCCATCACAATTTGGGTCTAGCTGTACTCCACGTTAGTCTCTTCAGTAGGGCTGTGGTGGCTTTAAAGCAGTTAGGAACTTATAAAGTGTGCTTTGCTGCGTTTTCTTAACATGTTGCTGCCCTGGTATAGAAAGCCTGAGTAAGTTTACTTACAGGTCTCTGTGAGGAGTGGCATCCTCTTATACTTTGTGAGTCGTCTGGCTGCCGGACGAATAGAATACAGGTAAGTGCCTTTTATCTTCTAAAAGAGGAGATGGTAGATTGTGCACTTTATATATACTGCAACACTGTTTGGGACATTTTATACCCTTGTTGGGGTATTATTGGGCAGCGTGCAGGCACTCATATGTTTTTTTTTTAAGAGAGACAAACTGTTTCTCCTTCAAGGTTGAAGGGGTTAATCTGTGTGTAGGGCTCTGTTTCCTTAAGCTGTTTATTAAGAAGGAATCAGGTGGGCGATATAGGCTTCTGTGACAAGTATATATATGCTTATTGTTGTAGCAGACATTAGACATTTTCTAGTGAGGGGGAGGTTTTGTTTTTTTCTCTATCAGCTGGGAGCGCACATTTTATCAAGCACTGCTTCTCCTCAGTCCGATGTGTCTCTCCTTCATGTATATTCCGCTCTTAGTTAGAGCTGTGCGGCGGTGTAGTCTGTCCTTTGAGAGGAGTAAGCTTAGTACTCTGTTTTTTCTATTCCTGAGTCTTGTTGCCGCCGTTTCTAAAAGCGCCATGTTTTACCTCAGGGAGGAAGCGGCCGCACCATTTGTGTTGCGCTCAACTCTTAGCCAAGTGACTCCGCCTCCTTGCTCCGAGATTGGAGCAGTGAGGTTTCTGCCCCAGTGTGAGGATAACATGAATGCTATGTATTCTTATTTAAATCTTATGTAAATACTTAGCTTAATACTTGTGATTAAAGGATAATTCTTATGTAGTTTGTAGAATACTGGTTCCTAAGAGCTTAGTATATTAATAATTCAGAAATATGGCTTGTGTCTCTGGCCTTTTTTTTTTTTTTTAGACTGCGATGGTAGAGCAGGCTGAGAAATAAAGTCTTTATGTATGTTGTGGGTTTCAATCCTTAAAGTGACAGTTTGGTGCATTTTAGGAGAAGCCCTAATCTATACTCTAAGCTGTTTTCTTATATAGATTCTGAACTACATTATAGAGTTTTTATGAGAATCTTAAAAGGATCTTCCTTTTAATCAACTCTAAACACTATGTCTCCCAGGATGATACTATGTAGGCATTGCCACAGTTTTCTCCTTAACGTCCCAAGCCTTTATGGTGTCACATGCAGTGCCCTGCGGTTCCTCTTAATCTCCGGGAGGAGTTATTTGCTTGCAGAATTGTCTGACCAGGTGGCTTTTGGCATCTGTGGCTTTCTCTGCCTTTCCTTTATTTAAGGGAAATCGCAAGAGGTTCTTTAAGGAATCAGTTAGTAAGGGTTCTGCTCTGTTTTCTGCTACGTTTTTGTCCTTCTTATAGTTTTATGAGCAGGATAGTCGGTAGCAAACCTCCAATTTGAACAGTGTAATTCCTTCTTCTGGTACTGAAGTGGTTCTGTTCAGATTCAAGCCTAATCTCCCTTTTATTTAGGAAGGGTTGACTACTTGGGAAACTTCGACTCTCCTGTCGTTGTCAATCCTCAAGAATCTAGTGAATTTTATATTTACTAGGATTCATTTAGTTAAGAAATGTCCTGTACTCGACCGTGCTAGGAGAATTTCCTCAGGTATGGGAGAGGTCAAGGATTCCTTTTCCCCTTCTCCTGTCTGTAATAACCTGTCTCCTTTAAATATCATGGTGCTTAAGGTAAAGGGGTCATTGATATTCTGGTTAAGAGAACTTAAATCCTTATTTAGGATAGCCGTACGTTTACGACTCTTTTTATAGACAAGTCTGGCATCCTTTTGGTGCGACGTCTTGTCGGATTCCATTTTGGTGGACTCCATGAGGAGATCAATGTCAGAAAGGCTGTTAGGCCAATAAATTCTTTCTGTTGCTGCTTTTTCGTTCCTTTGTAGTGCAGGAGTCTTACTCTTTATCGTCCAAGCAGGAGCAGTCCAAGACCTCTGGAATTCCCAGTTAGTCTTGGATAAGGGGGGTCTGCTGTCCTAGCCCACCAGGCATTACTGCTGTTCAGCTGAGAAGCCTACTTTGTGACTTAGTGGTATAGTCTAGACCTTATAGTTCTTCTGTGGCAGATTCAATTTTTAGGATTCCTCCAAATCCACACTTTTGGCGTTTAATTGTCCTTGTTTGGACCTGGTCTTACAGTATATTATCCTCTGTCTTGCAGGTGGAAAGTGTTTTGCTATCACTTGTCAAGTGGGTAAGACTAAAGAAATGTTTTCCTTTTTCATCAGGGGTCATGTCTTTTAGACCAGTCTCTGATTTTTTTCCCGGAGGCAGATTTCTCTTTCTAGACTATCTGCAATTCAGGTACGATGAGAATCTTTCCTGGAACAGGGTTCAGGACGTTCTTTTCTGGGAGTGAGATTTCCAGCCCCTGTCTGGGAACGGGATCTGGGTCTTTATCTCAAGTATCTCCGATGCTGACCTTCAAAGTAATATCCATTCTCCTTTAGTTCTGGGTCCGTTCATGAGAACATAGACTGGAGAGATGTGTGTTTCTTGTTCCCATGTTTTGGGATATTCGTTAGTTTATGGGTTTAGCAGCCGAGAAAGACTTTTAGGTCCTGGGGTAGTACAAGGGTGTTCTTCTGGACTATAATAGGTTCAGGTGTTATCCTTCCTTCAAACTATCTCTTTTTCAAGAAATTTAGTTCAATCTACTTTCCCATGCATGAAAAATGAACTTTGTTGAAGTCTTCCCGCATTCCATCTTCATGGTTGGACTTTTTAGACATTCTAACAGAGGTCAGATGTATAGGATTTATGCCTTTTTCTTCCTCTGCAGTCTAGGGTCCAGCCTACAGCAAGCTCTAGTTGTCTGGTAGATGGCTTAGCCTTTTACAACCAGTAGGTTGGGAGTTATGATCTATCTGTAGTTGCATTTACTTCATTTTTAAATAAATCAATTTAGGAGGGAATTGGTCTTATGGTTTCCATGGATTTCATTCCTTTTTCTATTTTCCATAAAAAGGAGAACCTTCGGATCAGTCTCAAAGAATAGATATAGATCAGTCATCAAATCTCTCTTTATAGTAGTGTTTTCTTAGGTATATCTATCTCAGGGCACATGCTTCTGGAGATATTCCTGGGTGATGTATCCACGGATGCCAACCTGCTGGGCTAGTATGCTGTCTTATTAAAATAATGGAGTGTCTGCTCTTCTCTTTAACGTTTGCAGTAGAGAGCAATTTTGAATGCTCTGATAGCTTGGCCTCTTGGCATCAGTCATTCTTAGCTTGGTTCCAGTCGGACTATATCACCTCTTTGTTTATATCATTTATCAGGGAGGAACTTGGGGTTCCTTAGCCATATTGAAGGTGACTTTGATTGTTCAGTGGGCCGAAGCTCACAACTGATGTCTGTCGTACAGGGGAGGACAATTGGATTTCTGAACAGACAGTTATTTCTTCCCGGGAGTGGGTTCTCCTTCCGGAGGTGGTTTCTAGGTAAATCTTCAAATGGGGGGTCCGGAGTGGCCTCTGAGGGTGTTTTGGCAGAGCCCAAAGTTTCCAAGGTAAGGTTCACGGTCTAGTGATCCACTGACCGCCTTGATTGATGTCCTGTGTTTTTTTCTTGGATTTCAGTCTGGCATACCTGTTTTTCCTCTGTTTGCTTCCCTCCACAAATCATTGCTCGTATTGAACAGGTGAGAGCGGTGGGGATTCTCATAGCCTCTGCATGACCCTGCAGGATCTGGTGTGCCGAACTATGGGTAACGTTGTATCTTCTCTTTGGTGACTGTACCAGAGGAAGGCCTTCTGAGTCAGGGTCCCTTCCTTCATCTTCATCTAGTTTCTTTAAATGCTGCCTACTTGAAGATTGAACACTTGGTTTTTTGTAAGCATGGGATTCCGAGTCAGTCATTGTGACCATAGAATATGGCATATTTTTCTTAAATGTTGTGTATCCAAGGGTTCTCTTGGAGTGGAGTTGGGATCATAGAAATCTGTCCGGTCTCTAGGATGTCTGGGGACAGTCAGTACCCTGAGGGGTCAGATTCTGCTTTGTCTATTTGGCTACTTATGCATCTGGCGGCCGTGCCAGTTGTGCAATCTTTTTATCAGGCCTGGTCAAAATCAGGCATGTCCTTCATGTTGGTTGCTCCCCCTTGGAGCATTAACCTTGTTCTTAGGGTTTTGTTGTACATTCTGTAGATATTAAGTGTTATCTCGGAAGGCTATCCTTTCTGCTCGGAGAGTCTCGGAACTCTCAGCTTGGCAGTGTTTTTCGCCTTATCTTTCTTGCAGATAAGGTGGTTCTTTGGATTAAGTTAGGTTTTCCTCCTAACTTGTGTTGGATGGGAATGTTATGAGGGAGATTGTTGTTCCTTGTCTATGTCCCAATCCTTTTTACCATAAGGTACAATGGTGGCACAACTTGAATGTTGTGCATGTTCTTAATTTCTTTCTACAGGCGACTAAGGATTTCGCCAGTTTTCTGTTTGGATGGTTGTTTCTCTGGGACAGCTACTTCTCTTTCCCTTTGGTTGGAAGTATGATTCGTTTGGTTATGAGACTGCTGGACAGCATCCTCTTGAGAGAATTACAGCTCTTTTCTCTAGGGCTGTATCTGCTTCTTGGGTTTTCAAGAATGAAGCTTCTGTTAATCATATTTGCAAGGCTGCAACTTGGTTCTCTCTGCTTACATTTTTCTGAATGTTTCAAATTTGATAGTTTTATAGTTTGCCTTGGCTGAGGCTGCTTTTGGGAGAAAAGGTTCTTTAAGCAGTGGTGCCTTCTGTTTAGGTTACCTGTCTTTTCCCTCCCTTATCATCTGTGTCCTCTAGCTTGGGTATTGATTCCCAACAGTAACTGATGATGATCCGTGGACTCACCGTGTCATTAGAAAGAAAACTAAATGTATGCTTACCTGATAAATGTATTTCTTTCTTGACACGGTGAGTCCATGGCCCGCTATATATATTTCAGACAGTTTTTTTGTTGTTTAAACCTCAGGCACCTCTGCACCTTGTGTTGCTTCCTTTCTCTCCTTTCCTTTGGTCGAATGACTGGGGGATTGTGGGTAGGAAGTGCTCCTTGCCTCCTCCTGGTGGCCAGGAGTGATATTCCCAACAGTAATTGATGATGAACCGTGGACTCACCATGTCAAAAAATAAATACATTTATCAGGTAAGCATAAATTTAGTTTTTGTCAATATTTAAACAGCTAATGAAACTTAAAAAATACAATTAAATGTTATTCTCAGACTAATCTTTTATTTGAATGCATCATTCTGTCTAGTGTTCAATGTCCTTTTCTCTTGTTAAGTGTATCCAGTCCACGGATCATCCATTACTTGTGGGATATTCTCCTTCCCAACAGGAAGTTGCAAGAGGATCACCCACAGCAGAGCTGCTATATAGCTCCTCCCCTCACTGCCATATCCAGTCATTCTCTTGCAACTCTCAACTAAGATGGAGGTCGTAAGAGGACTGTGGTGTTTTATACTTAGTTTATTTCTTCAATCAAAAGTTTGTTATTTTTAAATGGTACAGGAGTGTACTGTTTATCTCAGGCAGTATTTAGAAGAAGAATCTGCCTGTGTTTTCTATGATCTTAGCAGAAGTAACTAAGATCCTTTGCTGTTCTCACATATTCTGAGGAGTGAGGTAACTTCAGAGGGGGAATAGCGTGCAGGTTTTCCTGTAATAAGGTATGTGCAGTTAAAATATTTTTCTAGGGATGGAATTTGCTAGAAAATTCTGCTGATACCGAAGTAATGTAAGTAAAGCCTTAAATGCAGTGATAGTGACTGGTATCAGGCTTATTAATAGAGATACATACGCTTATAAAAGTGTATTTTAAAACGTTTGCTGGCATGTTTAATCGTTTTTTACATATGTTTGGTGATAAAACTTATTGGGGCCTAGTTTTTTCCACATGGCTGGCTTGAATTTTGCCTAGAAACAGTTCCCTGAGGCTTCCCACTGTTGTAATATGAGTGGGAGGGGCCTATTTTGGCGTTTTTTTGCACAGCAAAAATTACAGACACAGACATCCAGCTTCTTCCTGCATGATCCAGGACTTCTCTGAACGGCTCAAAAGGCTTCAAAAGTCGTATTGAGGGAGGTAAAAAGCCACAGTAGAGCTGTGGCAGTTGTTGTGACTGTTTAAAAAACTTTTTTGTCATTTGTTATTCCGTTTTTGGTATTAAGGGGTTAATCATCCATTTGCAAGTGGGTGCAATGCTCTGCTAACTTATTACATACACTGTAAAAATTTCGTTAGTGTAACTGCATGTTTTCACTGTTATTAGAAAATTTGGGGAAATTTGTGTTTCTTAAAGGCGCAGTAACGTTTTTTATATTGCTTGTAAACTTGTTTTAAAGTGTTTTCCAAGCTTGCTAGTCTCATTGCTAGTCTGTTTAAACATGTCTGACACAGAGGAACCTACTTGTTCATTATGTTTGAAAGCCATGGTGGAGCCCCATAGGAGAATGTGTACTAAATGTATTGATTTCACCTTAAACAGTAAAGATCAGTCTTTATCTATAAAAGAATTATCACCAGAGGGTTCTGTCGAGGGGGAAGTTATGCCGACTAACTCTCCCCACGTGTCAGACCCTTCGCCTCCCGCTCAGGGGACGCACGCTAATATGGCGCCAATTACATCAGGGACGCCCATAGCGATTACCTTGCAGGACATGGCTGCAATCATGAATAATACCCTGTCAGAGGTATTATCTAGATTGCCTGAATTAAGAGGCAAGCGCAATAGCTCTGGCGTTAGGAGAGATACAGAGCGTGCAAATGCTGTTAGAGCCATGTCTGATACTGCGTCACAGTATGCAGAACATGAGGACGGAGAGCTTCAGTCTGTGGGTGACATCTCTGACTCAGGGAAACCTGATTCAGAGATTTCTAATTTTAAATTTAAGCTTGAGAACCTCCGTGTATTGCTTGGGGAGGTATTAGCTGCTCTGAATGACTGTAACACAGTTGCAATTCCAGAGAAATTGTGTAGGCTGGATAGATACTATGCGGTGCCGGTGTGTACTGACGTTTTTCCTATACCTAAAAGGCTTACAGAAATTATTAGCAAGGAGTGGGATAGACCCGGTGTGCCCTTTTCCCCACCTCCTATATTTAGAAAAATGTTTCCAATAGACGCCACTACACGGGACTTATGGCAGACGGTCCCTAAGGTGGAGGGAGCAGTTTCTACTTTAGCAAAGCGTACCACTATCCCGGTTGAGGACAGTTGTGCTTTTTCAGATCCAATGGATAAAAAATTGGAGGGTTACCTTAAGAAAATGTTTATTCAACAAGGTTTTATTTTACAGCCCCTTGCATGAATTGCGCCTGTCACTGCTGCGGCGGCATTCTGGTTTGAGGCCCTGGAAGAGGCCATCCAGACAGCTCCATTGAATGAAATTATTGACAAGCTTAGAACGCTTAAGCTAGCTAACTCATTTGTTTCTGATGCCATTGTTCATTTGACTAAACTAACTGCTAAGAATTCCGGATTCGCCATCCAGGCGCGTAGGGCGCTATGGCTTAAATCCTGGTCAACTGACGTGACTTCAAAGTCTAAATTACTCAACATTCCTTTCAAGGGGCAGACCTTATTCGGGCCTGGCTTGAAGGAAATTATTGCTGACATTACTGGAGGCAAGGGTCATACCCTTCCTCAGGACAGGGCCAAATCAAAGGCCAAAAAGTCTAATTTTCGTGCCTTTCGAAATTTCAAGGCAGGGGCAGCATCAACTTCCTCCGCTTCAAAACAAGAGGGAACTGTTGCTCATTCCAGACAGGCCTGGAAACCTAACCAGTCCTGGAACAAGGGCAAGCAGGCCAGAAAGGCTGCTGCTGCCCCCAAGACAGCATGAAGGAACGGCCCCCTATCCGGAAACGGATCTAGTGGGGGGCAGACTTTCTCTCTTCGCCCAGGCGTGGGCAAGAGATGTTCAGGATCCCTGGGCGTTGGAGATCATATCTCAGGGATATCTTCTGGACTTCAAAGCTTCTCCTCCACAAGGGAGATTTCATCTTTCAAGGTTATCAGCAAACCAGATAAAGAAAGAGGCATTCCTAAGCTGTGTGCAAGACCTCCTAGTAATGGGAGTGATCCATCCAGTTCCGCGGACGGAACAAGGACAGGGATTTTATTCAAATCTGTTTGTGGTTCCCAAGAAAGAGGGAACCTTCAGACCAATCTTGGATCTAAAGATCTTAAACAAATTCCTCAGAGTTTCATCATTCAAAATGGAAACTATTCGGACCATCCTACCCATGATCCAAGAGTGTCAGTACATGACCACAGTGGACTTAAAGGATGCCTACCTTCACATACCGATTCACAAAGATCATCATCGGTTCCTAAGGTTTGCCTTTCTAGACCGGCATTACCAATTTGTAGCTCTTCCCTTCGGGTTGGCCACTGCCCCGAGAATTTTTACAAAGGTTCTGGGCTCACTTCTGGCGGTTCTAAGACCGCGAGGCATAGCGGTGGCTCCGTATCTAGACGACATCCTGATACAGGCGTCAAGCTTTCAAATTGCCAAGTCTCATACAGAGATAGTTCTGGCATTTCTGAGGTTGCATGGGTGGAAAGTGAACGTGGAAAATCTCTATCACCACTCACAAGAGTCTCCTTCCTAGGGGCTCTTATAGATTCCACCGTTTCCTCTGCTCCCTCGACTGATTGCCAAAATCAAACAGGAGAGAGCATCGGTGATTCTGATAGCGCCTGCGTGGCCACGCAGGACCTGGTATGCAGACCTAGTGGACATGTCATCTCTTCCACCATGGATTCTGCCTCTGAGGCAGGACCTTCTAATACAAGGTCCTTTCAATCATCCAAATCTAATTTCTCTGAGACTGACTGCATGGAGATTGAACGCTTGATTCTTTCAAGGCGTGGCTTCTCAGAGTCAGTCATTGATACCTTAATACAGGCTTGGAAGCCTGTCACCAGGAAAATCTACCATAAAATATGGTGTAAATATCTTTATTGGTGTGAATCCAAGAGTTACTCATGGAGTAAGGTTAGGATTCCTAGGATATTGTCCTTTCTCCAAGAGGGTTTGGACAAAGGCTTATCAGCTAGTTCTTTAAAAGGACAGATCTCTGCTCTGTCTATTCTTTTGCACAAGCGTCTGGCAGAAGTTCCAGACGTCCAGGCATTTTGTCAGGCTTTGGTTAGGATTAAGCCTGTGTTTAAAACTGTTGCTCCCCCGTGGAGCTTAAACTTGGTTCTTAAAGTTCTTCAGGGAGTTCCGTTTGAACCCCTTCATTCCATTGATATTAAACTTTTATCTTGGAAAGTTCTGTTTTTGATGGCTATTTCCTCGGCTCGAAGAGTCTCTGAGTTATCTGCCTTACATTGTGATTCTCCTTATCTGATTTTTCATTCAGACAAGGTAGTTCTGCGTACCAAACCTGGGTTTTTACCTAAGGTGGTTTCTAACAGGAATATCAATCAAGAGATTGTTGTTCCATCATTGTGTCCTAATCCTTCTTCAAAGAAGGAACGTCTTTTGCATAATCTGGACGTAGTCCGTGCCTTGAAGTTTTACTTACAGGTTACTAAAGATTTTCGTCAAACATCTGCCCTGTTTGTCGTTTACTCTGGACAGAGGAGAGGTCAAAAAGCTTCGACAACCTCTCTCTCCTTTTGGCTTCGGAGCATAATACGCTTAGCCTATGAGACTGCTGGACAGCAGCCCCCTGAAAGGATTACAGCTCATTCTACTAGAGCTGTGGCTTCCACCTGGGCCTTTAAAAATGAGGCCTCTGTTGAACAGATTTGCAAGGCTGCGACTTGGTCTTCGCTTCACACCTTTTCAAAATTTTACAAATTTGACACTTTTGCTTCTTCAGAGGCTGTTTTTGGGAGAAAGGTTCTACAGGCAGTGGTTCCTTCCGTTTAAGTTCCTGCCTTGTCCCTCCCATCATCCGTGTACTTTAGCTTTGGTATTGGTATCCCACAAGTAATGGATGATCCATGGACTGGATACACTTAACAAGAGAAAACATAATTTATGCTTACCTGATAAATTTATTTCTCTTGTGGTGTATCCAGTCCACGGCCCGCCCTGTCCTTTTAAGGCAGGTCTAAATTTTAATTAAAACTCCAGTCACCACTGCACCCTATGGTTTCTCCTTTTTCGTCTTGTTTCGGTCAATGACTGGATATGGCAGTGAGGGGAGGAGCTATATAGCAGCTCTGCTGTGGGTGATCCTCTTGCAACTTCCTGTTGGGAAGGAGAATATCCCACAAGTAATGGATGATCCGTGGACTGGATAGACCACAAGAGAAATAAATTTATCAGGTAAGCATAAATTATGTTTTTAAAGTTCAATGTTTCTCACATACAGTCCAGAGCAAAAATTCCATTGTGCAAAAATTCATATAAAAATCCTGACGCTCCAAAGAACCGCTCTTCTGCAATCACAAAATCATATATAGGAAATAAACATAGAGAGAAGGCGACTCCTTGTGTATATCTATAACATTCATATACAGTATAATCTTCTCACATCAAACACCAAGTACTCACAAGTAAAGCAGCCCTCTATACAGACATCCTATCACCACCGAGAGCTCAGCCTCAAGACTTTGTGTGCTCGAATAAAGTCCTGTGTATCAATCCCTTTATGTGTGTTATTTATTAAAAGGTGTCTGTTAAAATACAGCGTCTTACACATTTTATCATCTACAAACTGTCATATTTCTATTTTATCATAAAATTCATGTGAATGAATAATTTTATTTTTATCAGTGCCAACTTTTATGAAAAACTTTATATTTTCAGCCTCCAGCACTGTAGAACTGTTGTAGACCAAATTTCACTCAATTAAATTAATAGATTTACACATTCTCTGCTGTAAACAATAAACTGTCTGAAAACCATTGTCTGTAGAAATATGCTTTCTAGATCCGGGGTTTCAACTCTACACCAAGAACTACAAACAGACCAGAAATTCATTGTCTCTCTATGGGTGCTGTTAACTAGGTTCAGTCTTATATATTAACATTCCCAGAGCATAAGCAGAGAAATACTGAAATTCTATTTCGCACTCATGCAAGAATTTATAGGAGTTAAAGGGCCATTGTACTGATACATTTGTTAGAGTGTGTCATTTTATCACTAGCGACGCTGCAAAGCTTCTGTATGTGTTTAACCCCCACAACAGTTTTAAACACATAGTTAAAGTACTGCTCAGGACCCGCAGAGCACTGTTGGTCCCAAGTAGACAGTGCCGATGATCCAATGAGCAGCGCCCAACCTAGAGGTGTGTCCCAGGACTCTTAAACAATTCAAATTACAGTATTAAAGTATTTTAAAACATTTAGGAATAGATTATGATATGAGCGCTAACAGTTATGCAAGAGCAAAAAGGGGTTTATTGCAAGGGTTTGCGCGCGTCAGGTTTTTCACTCGTATTTCAATTTGAAAATAAACGCAATCTCTTGAGCTAAATTTAAGTTAACGTGCATCAGATTAACTGTTTTGCAAAACCAAAAAAGTGTTACAAAACATCACAAATAAATTACAAAGTACAGTTACACTCATAAAAAAAAATATTGCACAAAAAAGTTATAAGGGCTCAAAGATATGAGGTCTCAGGTGAAAAAAAAGGCAAGCAACAGGCTTTAATATAGAGATACATACATATACATGTCTAGATGGATATGTTTATATACATATATATTTATATGTATTTACAGACAAATTTGCACATATAAACTCATAAATACATATATATATATAGACATATAAAGGAGTGTATTGCAGTTAAAGGGACATTAAACCCAAACATTTCCTTAATGATTCAGATAGAAAATACAATTTTAAACAACATTCCTATTTACTTCTGTTATCTAATTTGCTTCATTCTTTAGATATCTTTTGTTCAAGAAATAGCAATACACATGGGTGAGCCAATCACATGAGGCATCTATGTGCAGCCACCAATCAGAAGCTACTGAGCCTATCTAGATATGCTTTTCAGGAAATAATATCAAGAGAATGAAGCAAATTAGATAATAGAAGTAAATTAGAAAGTTGTTTACAATTGTATTCTCCATCTGAATCATGAAAGAAAAAAATCATGAAAGAATCATGAAAGAAAAAAATGTGGGTTCAATGTCCCTTTAAGTACATGAAAACATTTCCAATCATTTTTAAGTGTTATAGTGTGTATTTACTGTAAATATTTCACTTCACAATGTTCTGCACATAACAGAATATGTTCTATGTATTTATAAATAGCTATTCCTATATATATATATCTGTATATACAGTGCCCTCCACTAATATTGGCACCCTTGGTAAATATGAGCAAAGAAGGCTGTGAAAAATTGCCTTTATTGTTTAAACTTTTGTTCAAAAAAATACACTAATACTCTGCTCTCATGGATATCAAAGAAATGCAAACACAACACAGGTTTATAAAAAAAAAATCTTTGTTAAATATATGTGTGCCACAATTAGTGGCACCCCTTTGAATTTATATGAGAAAAATATATTTAAAGGGACAGTCAACACCAGAATTTTGTTGTTTAAAAAGAAAGATAATCCCTTTATTACCCATTCCCCAGTTTTGCATAACCAACACAGTTATAATAATACATGTTTTACCTCTGTGATTATCTTGTATCTAAGCCTCTGCAGACTGCCCCCTTATTTCAGTTATTTTGACAGACTTGCTTTTTAGCCAATCAGTGCTCACTCCAGGGTAATTTCACGTGCATGAGCTCAATGTTATCTATATGAAACACATGAACTATTGCCCTCTAGTGGTCAAAATGCATTCAGATTAGAGGCAGTCTTCAAAGCCTAAGAAATTAGCATATGAACTTCCTAGAATTAGCTTTTAACTAAGAATACCAAGAGAGCAAAGCAAAATTGGTGATAAAAGTAAATTGGAAAGTTGTTTAAAATTACATTCCCTATTTAAATCATGAAAGTTTTTTTGGACTTGACTGTCCCTTTAAAGTATATTCCCATTGATATTTTTAATTTTTTTAGTACACCTGGGTGACTAGGAAAAGGAAATTATTCAACCATGAGTTCCTGTTTCACAGGGGTATAAATATGAGGGAACACATAGGCCAAATTCCCTTAGTCATTCATCACAATGGGTAAGACCAAGGAATATAGCTGTGATGTGCAGCAAAAGGTTGTTGAGCTTCACAAAATGGGAAGTGGCTATAAGAAAATAGCAAAAGCATTCAAAATGCTCATTTCCACCATCAGGGCAATAATTAAGAAGTTTGTCAACTGGAAATTTTATGAATCAACCTGGAAGAGGACATGTGTCTAATATCTCCACGGATCAAAGCTGGAGAATTGCAGGTTAGTTGCATCTTGGGGTCACATAGTCTCCAAAACTACAATCCGACGTCACCTACATCACCACAAGTTGTTTCGAAGGGTTTCAAGAAAAAAACCTCTACTCTCATCCAAAAACAAACTCAAGCGTCTTCAGTTTGCCAGACATTACTGAAGCTTTAAAGGGGATCGAGTTCTTTGGTCAGATGAAACTAAAATAGAGCTTTTTGGAAATAAACACCAGAGGTAGGTTTGGCTCACACAGAGAGGTAGCCACATGGAATAGTACATCATGCACACGATTAAATATGGTGGTGGTTCTTTAATGTCTTGGGGCTGTTTTTCTTACTGCTAGCGAAGTTAACGCTCGAGCGGAAACGTTAAATAACGCTCCACTTGTAATCATAGCCTTATTTTGTGTGCAGATCTTTTGTTATGCACCAATTTATTTTTGGTATATGTATAAAAAAATTACTTTATTTTAAAATCTGTATTTAAATAGCAGATATTTTCATACACACGATTATAAGCTTAGATAATTACTGGAGCATTCTTTACAGAAGCAATTGAAATAATTATTTGAGGCTACTATTGAGAATGAATGTAATATGGGTATGTATTTCTGTTACCAGTACATTACAAAGGCCAGGGACAATCAGGAATACATGTTTTAGTCATGAGAGACCTTTAGGAAGGTAACATGTTAGCAATATAGATCAGGTATATAAGGAGAGAAGAGTAGATAACAGCCTTGAAACCGAGATAATGAATGTTTCAATGACGAGTACAAAAGCCATACATTACTTTATTATATAACATGCAGAGCACGTGTTCTGTGTGCCATAATTAGTCCTTCAAAAAGGCCAGTAGAAACATGAGATTATAATTTGTTTACATTTAAAGGGACAGTCTAGTCCAAAACAAACTTTCATGATTGAGATAGAGAATGTAATTTTAAACAATTTTCCAATTTACTTCTATCACCAATTTTGCTTTGTTCTCTTGGTATTCTTCATTGAAAGCTAAATCTGGGAGGCCCATATGCTAATTTCTAAGCCCTTGAAGGCCGCCTCAGGGCATTTTGACACTTTTTCACCACTAGAGGGTGTTAGTTCATGTGTTTTATATAGATAACACTGTGCTCATGCATGTGGAGTTCCTAGGAGCCAGCACTGATTGGCTAAAATGCAAGTCTGTCAAGAAAAACTGAAATAAGGGGGCAGTTTTCAGAGGCTTAGATACAAGATAATCAAAGAGGTAAGAAGTGTATTAATATAACTGTGTTGGTTATGCAAAACTAGAGAATGGCTAATAAATGGATTATCTATCTTTTAAAACAATACATATTCTGGTGTAGACTGTCCCTTTAAGGACATTCAATATGATAAATGCATTTTTTTTATAAATGTTATGAGAAATACTATAGATACCTTTAAAACACTAATTAGTTGATTTATTATTATTTTTAGACATGTTTTGTTGCTCTGGAACAGTTTGCTGTTTTCCTGCCTTTCCATTTTTAAACTTATGGAATAAAGTTTTGATTTTTATGCTCAAGCTTTGGGACTTTCTCCTATTTTTTGAGTTGATTTATTGTTATCAGTAATAGTGGTTTCTACATGTTAAATGTGACAAAAATAGAAGTTTGATGTGGTTGAACTGGGAGTGACATACAGGGGATTCTGGTGATATTTTTAGTGTATTGAACATCGAGGGGCGGATTGAAGCCAGTTAGACTTTTTTTAATGCCTTCAAGCATGGGCAGAGCAGCTCACTGGAGTTTGATCATGCTTGGGCCATACAGATTGGTCACTAAATAGTAGTAGCATCTGACAAGTGACCATAGTGACCAGCAGCTATCGGGAGTTTCTGACCCAAGTCACTATAACAATGGTACCAATCATAATAAAAAAACCAAGAACAACCACCTAATGTAAATAAATTAAACCACTACCAAGACCCATAAACTCCCAACCACAACCTGAACTGCATTGACTAAGTCTCCCAACGGCAATAACCCATTAAGGGACATGAAAGTCAGAGTTAAAGTGCCATGATTCAGGCAGACCATTCAATTCTATCATCAAATTTGCTTTGTTCTTTTGGTATCTTTTGTAGAAAATTCAGCATTTATGCATTACTAGGAGCTAGCTGGGGACAACTGTGATAATAAAAAGTAAATAGGATAATCTCTTGAATTTTATGTTCTATCGGAATCTTGAAAGTTTAACTTTTAAAATGTGGTTCCTTTAACCTCATTGACCCCTTAGCTTTCTCTACAGCAGATACCACCAGCCACTCAACCCCTGAAATGCCTTCACTATTTACTTCTTAAATACAAATAACCAATACCGGCATGACCCCACTAAAAATATTTAAAGGGACAGTCTACACCAGAATTTTTATTCTTTAAAAAATAGATAATCCCTTTATTACCCATTCCCCAGTTTTGCATAAACAACACAGTTATATTAATACACGTTAACTTCTTAATATGGGAAGAGTCCACAGCTGCATTCCTTACTTGTGGTAAATACTGAATCTTGCCACCAGGAGGAGGCAGAGACACCCCAACCAAAGGCTTAAATACCTCCCCCACTTCCTCATCCCCAGTCATTCTTTTCCTTTCGTCACAGGAGGTTGGCAGAGAAGTGTCAGAAGATTTCGGAGTAGTCTCTTATGGAGGGTAGTACTCTTCGAAATGGGACGGGAGTTTTAAGTAGTCCTGTCAGCCTCTTAGTGAGAGCATGGATGAAAGTTAGAGTCCGGAGATGCAGGGAGAATCTTTCTGTGAAACCATCCCGACTCATATTAACATCCAGTGGCGGCTGGTGAATTTTTAGGATGGTGGTGCACAAGACCCCGCCCCTATGAGAAAGCCACGCCCCTTTGAAAAGACACATCCTTTTAAAAAGCCACACCCCCTTTAAAAGCCACACCCCTTTGAGAAAGTCACGCCCCTCAAATGGCCCCACCCATTTGAACCAGCAGTGTTTTTGGTCATCGTCTTGTTGAAATATCCAGCCCCTGGGGTAACTTCAACTAAAGTTTGTGACTGATTCCTCAACATTATTCTCAAGTATCTACTGAAATAGATAGGCTGTCCCTGATGAAACGGCAATTCTGCTGAGAAACGCGTTGCTGTGAATGTTTTTATCCAAATAAACCCTTATTTTATTTGAGATACCTTGCTGCCTGCCTATCATTGTCACGGTGTATTCTATATTCACCATTAGTGTCTCTCCTGGTTGAGACACAACACATTCATTTCCAGTGAGCTATCGGCGATCCGGACCTGACAGGTGAAGTGGCCTGTGATTGGAGATCCGGAAGTCACGTGCACCGGCTCCTGTGGGTGTCTGTCGGGCGACTCAGAACAGTCCCGATCTGCTTCAACAGGCACAGTACGTGTGCCGCCGCTCTTGTGAGTATATCCTGCACACCGGGGGGGGGCTCCTGGTCCATTGTCCTGACGATACTGTTTTATGGTTGGCGCCTCTCTTGTCTCTTTTTTCAAATAATAAGGGAGCCTTACCGGACCTCTGAAGTGGTGTTACGGGAGTTTCCATCAACATGCGCATCCCCATCTACCGCGATCATCACCCTGGGCCCTGCTCTTACAAAACTGAGCTCTGCTCTGCTGAGGCTTTTGGCGCTCCAAGATGCGCAGGCTTAATCGCGCTCCTGATTATAGGGAACATTGGTGCTGTGTAACTGCTGCAATTCAATAACAGCACAGGTCAGCTCTGTATGGCTAGAACGCCTGTTGATGCGGGGGAGGAGCCGGTGATGCAGCCTATCAGAGCACAGGCTGAACTTGGCTTGAACATATCCCTCCCCACTCGCACAATTCAGCTTGTGCGATCAGGCATCAATATAGAATCGCTTTGAGGCTGGCCCAGATGCCTGCAGTGAACATAGACATCACTGACAGGCATGATATAGGGCTCTATCGCACGTGCGATTTTTTTAAAGAAACACACACAAAAATTTTTTTTTTTTATTTTATTTAAAAAAAAACAACATCAGAATTTTATTTTTGGGGGTTAAAAATAAAATATAATTTTTCCAATAGGGGGCTATTGGAAAAATTATATTTTATTCAGCATAATTTTTTTTTTCTCAGCATCTGGCAGGGGGGCACGTGCGCAAGTGCACAAATGGAGGAGCCTCCACTGTTAACATCTCTATAAGCAATCAGCGTTGACGAGTTTTGCTGCCTGCTTTCTTCTCTCAAGTCCATGTCAGAAGCGAAGCTACTATCTGTCACACTTAAAGGGCCGTGTTACTGTTCTATGGCATAGATTCTGGTAAGATCATTTCATTTTTTTATACATGTTATACATGTATGATAACGCAAGAAGTGTGACTCCTTTTATCTGTATAGAATCAAGGGTTAATATCTCCTGAGGGGGATTATTGAACAGTGGGGAATAATCTTATATGTTTATTTGATTTTATGCTGCTTTTATGCTCATAGGCTGTTATGGAATATACAGATTTTACTTTCACTTTGAGAGCTGTGCAGCTTACAAGTTTGGCGCCTTTTTTCTCATAGCAGAAACAGTCCTGCATTGCGCAGTTTTCATTCCCTTTTTCCTGACCGGGTGTTTATCAGAGATGAGTCATAAATCTCTGTACTGTCTGGGTCATAAGAATTGGGGAATGCCCCAGCCATTGGGGTATGTGTGCCGTTTTTGTGAATAATTTTTTTTATTGGATTTAACTGATACGGTTATCCGAGGATGAAGTTCTTTCTGAAACTTCAGAGTATGAACATTCTGGGTCGGAGTCTGCTACCTCTAAACCTCCGGTTGAGGAGGAACCAGATTTTATTTTAGGAATTTGTGCTTTCTTCTAAAGGAAGTTTTTGGCGAATTCAGAGGTTCCAAATTGCCGGATGAACCTTTGATTCCAAAATTGGATAGAGTTTAAGGCAGTGACGTGCACTCATAGGAGGCAGGTGAAGCACTGCCGCACCTGCCATTTAGCTTGAAACTAAAAGTAAGATTTTATTTGAAAAAAAAATGTTTTAAAAATTTTCACATCTATAATATTGCACAATAGAGGCAGCAGGATCAGCTTTCTCTCTATTGCGCAATATTATGCATACATTTATATCACTAGCTGCTCTGCTGCGCCACCCGGTGGTGATTTGTAGCTGCAGCGCGACTGAAAAACCTATAAAAACCTATGAAAAAGTCTTATAGAAGCCTCTTATTTTGCTGGGAGCCAATCAATGCAGGTCACGTATGGTCTCCTGGTGATTGACAGCACCAGTAGAACGTACTGACCGGAGTTGTTTGACTCAATGCTGCGCATGCGCAAAGAGAGGACCTCTGTCTGGAGGGAACAGAGTGAGAGACTGAGACTGCTGTGGCGACACTACTGTTGGGCCTCCTGACCTGAGCTGCCCCAAGCCCGTGGTAGTCTCTTCAAATTTAGACAGATATTCCAGGAGTGATCAACTGGGAAGCAGACTTTCTCAGTCTCCAATCTCTACATTCAGGGAATGGTCTCTTCACCAGTATGTGTTCAATCAGATTGTGAGTCTTTGGTGTCTCTCAGAGATAGATCTGATGGTTTCCCATTTGAAAAACAAACTTCACAGGTATTTTGTGAGGTCCAGGAACTCTCAAGTAGAGTTTGTGGATGCTCTAGTAGCTCCTTGGTCATTTCAGCTTTCTTATCTGATTCCTCCTCTGGTACCTGTTCCCATAGTGATCTCCAAGATTGCAGGATTCAGTTTGTAGTTCTGGTTCAGATATCCAGTTGCCCTCCTTGGCCTTTTCCTCTGCTGTCAGACCTTTTGTCTCAAGGTCCGTTTTTTCATCCAGATCTCAAGTCTCTGACTTTAATGGCATGGCAATTAAACGGTTAGTCCTTAGACATAGAGGTTTCTCTGATTCAGTGACCGAAACCTTAATTCAGACTCATACGCCTGTAACTAGGGAAATCTATCATTTATTTCTTGGTGTATAGATCATGGCTTTTCCTGGCATTCTTTCAGAATTCCTAGGATTTTTTCAGTTCTTACAGGATGGTCGGGATAAGGGCCTATCTGCCAGTTCTCTAAAGGGGCAGATTTATGCTCTTTCAGTTTTGTTTCATAGGAAGATTGATAATCTTCCTGATATTCATGGTTTTGCTCAGGCTTTGGCTCGTATTAAGCTTGTGATGAAGCCAATGTTTCCTCCATGGAATCTTAACCTGGTGTTAAGGGTTTTGCAGACTCCAATTGAACATATACATAAGGTGGACATACAACTACTTTCTTGGAAGGTTTAATTCCTTTTGGCTATCTCTTTTGCTAAAAGAGTTTCCGAGTTATCTGCTCTTTCTTGTGATCCTCCTTTTCTTTGCAGTTTTACGGACTACTTTTGATTTTCTTTGTTTCTTCAGACAACTTTAGCAGAGAAATTGTTGTCCATTTTTTGCGGTCTTATGAATGCTTCAGAGAGATATTTGCATAATTTGGATGTTGTTAGAGCATTGAAATATATTGATGCTACTAAGGATTTTAAACAGACTTCTAGTTTGTTCATTTACTTTTCTGGTGCTAGAAAAGGACAGAAAGTTTCTGCAGTTTTTTGGCTTCTTGAATCACAAGGCTTATTTGGAAGCAGGTCAGCCTCCACTGCATCCGATTACTGCTCATTCTACTAGGTCAGTCACCGCTTCTTGAGCTTTCAAGAATGAAGCTTCATTTGACTAAATTTGCAAGGCAGCTTTGGTCTTCTTTGCATACTTTTACTAAATTCTACATTTTTTATGTTTTTGCTTCTTCTGAGGCAGCCTTTGGTAGGAAGGTCCTTCAGGCAGTTGTCTCAGCTGAATTTTTTCTTGCTTGATTTTTTTTTTTTTTTAAGAGGCTATGGCAGAGGGCAAGTTGCGCTTGATTTCAGTTTGTTCACGATTCCCTGGGTTTTAAATTTAGGTTCTCAGGGTTACTGAATAAGTTTCAGAACAGGGCTTTCCAGAGGAAGGGTTATTCTGTTCAATGTTCTGCTAAATCCTGTGAAGGCATAAGCTTTGTTTCAGTTTTTCGATTCTATGGGAGTGATTGATGCCTGTTCCTTTGTTTTATTTTAATCTATTCCTTGTTCTAAAGACATTTTCAGAGCAGTTCTGGATCTAAAAGCTCTGAACTAGTTTTTCAGAGTTCCTATTTTTGAAATGAAGACTATTTGGACTAGTATGCCTTCTTTTAAAAAAAATATTTATAGTCTTTTATTGAGGTTTTGCGTAATAAAAAAAAAACATACAGCAAATGCCATAGAATAGATGACAACATTTTCATGAAACATAATACAAGAACATAAGTAAGAAGTAGGATTATTGCTAAAATATGAGCTTCTGAAACCTCTAGTTTTGTAAATTTTTTAGTAGCTTTCATGAATAAATATTTAGCTGGTCACTTATGGACCCTTTGATACAGGTAGTATTGGTGAGGTATAATAGTCATATCAGAGACCCTTATAAGGTATGAAAATATAATTGTAACAGTAACAATGAGATACAAACGTATATTAGTTTAGCCAAGTTTTTCAGCGGATAAACATCGCTTAAGTAAATGTAGAGTTACTAGGCCAAACATAGAATCACAAGAATATGCATAGCTATCTGTATATTGATAATTATAGACTGGGATAAAAACTTATGTCTTGTGAGTGAGCATAGATCACATGAATTTGTACTTCCAAAGTAGGGGGAAGGTCTATAGCATCTCTTAAAATTGAAGTGGGAGAAAGACATGAGGTTATGGAATGTAAAGTTGCATAATAGGGTGCACCAACTTTACTTAAGGTAAGCAGTAGGTGACTATTTAGAGCATGGGAGTATAGTTAGGGGGAAATGAGAACACTATGCGTGGTTCGTGGTCATAATGGGGGATATATATTGTGTAGATAAAATGGAGGACAATGTTAGTGTGCAGAGTTGTTGCGATTTAAGTACCACATGATCATACAGGGATTCTGATGTAAAACTGCGAACAGTCTTAAGGCTGTAAAGGTGGGTTGGGGAGGTATTAATTGCTAATGAATGAGTTAAAAGTATTCAGGCATTTATATCTATATAAATGTTTAATATGCAATAATTCGAGTCTCCTTCCTATGGCTAGTTACATTGACAGCTAGTAACAGAAGTCTGTACGGTTCACATATAAGTCTCCCATTGTATAAAAGTATATACCAACATTGATCATTCCAAATATAAAGAAACATGAGTATAATGCTAATACAAACTTGCTAATATCTTTTTGACTGGTAGCTCCGGAGCAGATGGGTATCCAGGTACTCTCTTAGATAACTGTACCTGCTTCTTTAAGTAGCTTTATAGCAGTGATATGTATAAATAAGCTGATATTAGAACTAAGTTGGGGCCACTAATGCTGTATTCTATAGAGTAACCACCTATGCTTCAAGGTATGTGTATAAGTGTGCTAGATTAGAGATGGGGATGGCTAAACTCCCATATCTACTAATGTCTCAATTAACAGAAGTAAACTTATTTTGAGCTCCTCTTATATAAAGTGACAACCTTTATGCTGTAGTTAAAGGTTGCATATAGAGGGGTGCTATGTAAATACAAATTGAGGTATCAAGTTAAGAATAAACTATAGGGTAGGTTAAGAAAAATTTTTAGGGGTCCCCTCAGAGGGCCTAAATGTGACTTGGGAAGGGGATATAAACCTGAGATAAACATTTTAATTACCCAACATCGGAAGACAACAAAAAGAAGAAAAATATCATGCACTATCATCTTGCTACTAAAGCTAGATATAGAATATAACAACACAAACATGTTAAGTAGTTACTGTGTGAAAGAAGCTAGAGTGATCAATCTGATTACTCCATCTGAGGAAATGCATTGAACTTCATTAATATGAATATTCATACGGTGCATCAGTCCAGAGTCAAGAGGGAGCTCTCCTTTTAATTTACAGAGGACATCTTTTGTACTACCCTATGCCGCAAGATAGGAATGTTGAGCCAGGTTCAACGCCTACGGACAGTATGGTTCCGCTTGGAAAAAGCTGAAGTGTCAGGCAGCTGTAGTCAATTTTCAAGACAGGTGCATAGTCGTTTTCTAATGGTTGCTTGGTGTTTTCAGTGTGCAAAGTTAAGCCAGCTTCTCCATTATACTCTCTACAGCCCAGGAAGTCTGGACAAGAGACAGATGTAGCAGGAGCTTTGTCTGGTTGTGCGTTAGTTACAGGTTGAAACTCACATTCAGTCTGAGCCTGGTGTCCTCCAGCGATTGGCCGCCTCGCTAGGGAACCAAGGGTCAGTTTCTCTGAGTCCACCATATAACTAAAGTGAGCATTGGAAGGTTTCCTGCATATGTCTTCACCAGGACTGGTTCTACAACACTGACACTGCCCGTCTAGTGCAACTTGCTCCTCAAAATCTGCAATAGAGGGTCTGCCTTGCTCTTTTCCTTTCTGTGATCTAGGGGAAGTTTGTGTTAGGATACAGGATGCTTCTTCTTCTGGTATATCGCTACGCTCGCCTTTCAAGGTTCTCACAAGGGAGTCAAAATGCATCTCCATCTTGTTTGCCAACAGTTGCAACAAAGCAGTAGCGGTAATCTTCATTATGGGATACTTTGAAGTACGCTGATAGCTTTAAAGGTGCTTCACTCACTTTAGGTAGAAGTCCAATCAGTATTATTTATAACTTGCTGTGAGCTTTACCTGGCTTTCTTACAAGCCGGGGGGGGTTTAGATGGTAAATGATGTGAGGCCGCGGCCGTCAAGCTTTGTCAGTCTGATTTGCATCTTCAAGGTAAAATAGCGCATCAGTTTTCGGCATTGCTGTTTTCTAGCAACACTGTTCAATAGATATTTACAACTTTTGCGAAGGATGATATTTTATAAATGAGATATTCGGTAGATTTTTCTTATATCCAGCAGAGCTCTCTTGTTTTGCGTCTTAGCGTGGCTGCGCCTCGGACACGCCCCTGACTAGTCTGCTTTTATGTCAACAAGGTCAGTTTATGTCCTCAACAGATTTATAGGATGCTATCCTTAGTTTTTTTTACCCTTTGGGAACATTATTAGTTTTTAGGTTTGCTTTTTTAGAGAAGCTCTTTCAGTTTGTTGCTCTACCAATTAGTCTGGCTTCAGCTCCCAGAATATTCTCAAGGGTTCTGGGTACACTTTTCTCTATGATCAGATCTCAGGCTATTGAGGTTTCTCTCCTTGACTGCTTCTTTTGGATCCAGACCTTCTATTTTAAGGTCCCCTTTTCTATAAGGAGTCTAGTTCTCTCGACTTGATGGCATGGAGATAGAATCCAAAATCTTTTTTTTTATTTGAACGATTAATTTAGTTTCTCAGGGGTCAATTTACTAATTAAGCCTATCATCCAATTTTTCCTCTTTGGAACCTTAATTTGTTCTTGAGGATTTTGCAGGTTCCTCCTTTTGGGCCTGTGCATAAGGTGGATTTAAACTTTTTTCTAAAGTTTTGTTTCGTTTAGCTATTTCATCTGTTAAAAGAGTTTCTACTTTTTATTTGGATAAATGATATGTTCTGACAATATAAGTTGGGACATTGTTGTTCTTTCTTTATGTCTTAGAATTATTTAGAGTGGTCTCTTCATGTTTTGGATTCTGTTTTCTGATGTTATGATGACACTACTAAGGGTATCAGACAAACTTTTAGTTTGTTCCTTTTGCTGGTTTTATGAAGAACAGAAAATGTCTGCTGTTTCTTTAGCTTCTTGGTTGAAGTTTTTGATTCATATAGTTTTCTTGAAGGCACGTCTGCCTCTATCTAGATCAGGGGTCGCCAAACTTTCGGACCTCAGGGACCAATAAACTCACAATTTTGAATCCCGTGGACCAGTAACAAGAATTTTTTAAAAAAGGTACAAACCTCTATAATGTGTGTGCGTATATATATATATATTTGCATACAAAGAGAGAAGCGCTCTACCAGGCAATTCTCCTCTGAACAAGGAACATGACAACCCCAGACGATCGTTTCGGCCTCCTATGGGCCTCGTCAGTGAGGTGCAGCCACATTCCTCTAAGCACACTGGTCAAGGAGTCCACGTCTGGTTTCCCCCATCACCCATAGGGAGACTTCCCCAGGGTCATAATAATTTGCATACAAAGAGAGAAGCGCTCTACCAGGAACGAACAACAGCTCAGTGGCTTGTTCTATGGCGATTTACCACCCGGAGGCAGCCTCTTTTAGACCAGTGTGCTTTTCACAGAAGAAAACTTTCCTGAAGTATATCAGTCTGATCCCGCCAAATAAGGTCAGTCCAGCCCCGAAATACCAGGCAATTCTCCTCTGAACAAGGAACATGACAACCCCAGACGATCGTTTCGGCCTCCTATGGGCCTCGTCAGTGAGGTGCAGCCACATTCCTCTAAGCACACTGGTCAAGGAGTCCACGTCTGGTTTCCCCCATCACCCATAGGGAGACTTCCCCAGGGTCATAATAATTTGCATACAAAGAGAGAAGCGCTCTACCAGGAACGAACAACAGCTCAGTGGCTTGTTCTATGGCGATTTACCACCCGGAGGCAGCCTCTTTTAGACCAGTGTGCTTTTCACAGAAGAAAACTTTCCTGAAGTATATCAGTCTGATCCCGCCAAATAAGGTCAGTCCAGCCCCGAAATACCAGGCAATTCTCCTCTGAACAAGGAACATGACAACCCCAGACGATCGTTTCGGCCTCCTATGGGCCTCGTCAGTGAGGTGCAGCCACATTCCTCTAAGCACACTGGTCAAGGAGTCCACGTCTGGTTTCCCCCATCACCCATAGGGAGACTTCCCCAGGGTCATAATAATTTGCATACAAAGAGAGAAGCGCTCTACCAGGAACGAACAACAGCTCAGTGGCTTGTTCTATGGCGATTTACCACCCGGAGGCAGCCTCTTTTAGACCAGTGTGCTTTTCACAGAAGAAAACTTTCCTGAAGTATATATACATATATATATACACACACACACACATACTGTACATAACTAGTATAACCATAGCTAAGTTTACATTATGTATATATTTACACATTTTTAAGAATTATTTTTTGGAATTAACTAATTGAATGACAGAACTGAGAGAATACTTCCACATGACAGATAAAGGGTGAGTGCCAACTTTTGAGCTGCACCTGCATCACAACCTGGATTTTATAAATGTCCAATACAGGACAAATTTTTTGTTTTTAATTTGTCCCAATAAACTTTTTCTATTTTTACATATTGAGGACGTTGAGCGCTTTTTCTATTTTTGGATACTTATGGTTAATAGCGTGAGGAACAGACGCCAGAATCAGCTGCCACAGCCCCATGTTTGTAAGGGATTTCTGAATCCCGCCTACTCTCCTATTGAGCCGTTACTCTGGATCACTGTATACTGAGTGGATCTTCCTGGAGCGCTCCGTTGTGCAGGTCTGTGGATTGTTTTATATATATATATATATATATACTGTATATATATATATTTATATACTGTATATATATATATATATATATATATATATATATACACACATACTGTACATAACTAGTATAACCATAGCTAGGTTTACATAATGTATATATTTACACATTTTTAAGAATTATAGATAGACATTGGAGTTATACATTTAATTTATATCAGAAAGCTCTCAATATGGATGTGAGCTAACCACGACTGATGTTACTGGCAATTACTATAATACTGGTGGGGTATGGCTGATCTGCTAGATGGCAATTACTGGAATTCAGATGGAATGGCTTTGTGCAAGGGAAACTTATTAGAATGAAAAATATATATAAATATTTAATAAAAAAAACCTCTGCTGGCTTTAGAATGGAAGCATCTTCCTCTGAGCAGCGCACCGGGTCGGAGGAGATAAAAATACAATCTAGCTTCGTAAGTTGTGCAATACTACGCAACGTGCGTAGGGAGATTGTAATTTAACTCCTCCATCCGTTTTCACTGATGTCCAGCCAGGCACTATAGGGAGATGTGGTGCTATGGGGTTGACACCATCAGAGGATATTAATTCCTGCTTGATGGTGTCACGGACCACCAAAATATTCTTGTGGACCACCAGTGATCCACGGACCACAGGTTGGTGACCGCTGATCTAGATGACTTTCTGCTCATTCTTTCAGACCAGTTGCTATTTCTTGTGTTTTTATGTTTTATTCGCAGACCAATTTTGCTACTAGGCAGGTATTTGGTTGTCTTTGCATATTTTTTTCTACCATTTACATTTGTTTGCTTCTCCTGTGGCAGCCTTTGGTATGATGACCTTCAGGCAGCTATCTCAGGTTGATTTATTTTTGCCTTTTGGTTATTTTTATTGTCCTCTTGTGGCTCTATTGTGGATTTGGTTTCTCAGTGGACTCGACAGCGTAGATATTAGTTCCCAGTATTGGATCGTGGACTCTCACCACCTGTATGTAAGAAAACATGTATTCTTACGTGATAAATTCATTTATTTCATGGTGGTGAGAGTCTTTGAGACTCCATCCTATATTCTTCTGGGTTGTTTTTTTTTTTCCTTTTTTGCACGCATCTTTTTTTCCCTGCTCCTATTTTGTAGACTCATTGCTTTTCCTTCCTATTTCTGCACGGCTATACCTTAGATACTGGTGCTAGTGGTAGGGAAGAGTAATTCCCAGGATTAATGGATCATGGGCTCTCACCAACATAAATTAAATTAATTTATCAGGTAAGCATACATTATGTGTTTTTTAAAAATGTTTATTTTACTTTTTAAATTTCTGCGGGTTTTTTTTTTTTTTTTTTTTAAAGTATTTTCTAGTGTAGGGAACCCTCCTTACCTACCCACCTCAACTTTTTATTTTTAACTTATTTTTTTTTCCTGTAGCGTAGGGTCCCCCTCCCTACTCCAGATGAGTTTTCTGCATAACGTAGGGCCCCATCCCTTCCTCTCCTGCTGTAAATTTGTTTTTGTAGTGTAATGAGCCCCTCCCTCCTCTGCTGAGCTGATCCACCCACCTCTCTCCTTCCCTCCCACCACTCCCACTCTCTGTAACCATCGGTGATCTGCCTTCATATAGTAAGAGAGCACTATCAGTGCTCTCTTACTATCTGAAGGCAGATGCCTTCTGCCCCCAGCTGCAGTCTCCATTGTCTAAGCAGTAGGGACTGCAGCATATGCCGCAGTGTTGGGTGTAGGTACTACATCAACACAGTACACTGAGCAAAATACTGTGTGATTTAGTACCTACGTCCAAATGGCACAAGGGGTTAATGTCCCTTTAATTAATCATTTATGCATTTCAGAATATTTTAGCCTATTGATGTGCCAAAAAAATAATTCCATAATCATTTATGTAATTTATTATTTCCTGGAAGTGGACAAACAAGAAAACAAATGGATCTAAATGCTCAACCCAAACCATCGACAGCCTAAAATTAGGGTATCTTTTTGTGATTTTACATGCCCACCTTTTTTATTCTGCTTTGAATCAAACTGGCTCACAGAAGCGATAAATGAAATCATGGGGCAGCAGCGAAGCTGCAAAAAATCCCAGCCTTAAGTGGATACCTTGAAGTAAAAACTTGAAACTTTATTGAAGACAACATCATGCTGGCAGTGACGTGCAAAGCCTCCTTAACCATGTGCTTAGTCTGATTTATTTACTATTTATATTATATTTTATGAGTTCCATGTGTGGTTGGAATGCAGCTGTGACCCATTGTGCAGGGTGATCCAATCAACATTTTAACACATGGGTGGATGTATCAAAAGTGCAACGCTACCTATGTAGCTTACATATAGCTGATAAGCACACTGAAGAACTGATTAGAATATCAGCACACTATTTTGTAGGTTTTCTGAATAGTAGCTTATAGTGTTGCGCTATGGATTCAATATCATACACCTCACTATGAGACAACTTCCTCAAATTGTCTAAACAAACAATAGTGCACAGAAAAATATAGAGAGAGGGCGCCTAGGGCTAAAGATATCAACACTTTCTAGATATAAAAATATTTTTTATTAAAACAGTTCCAATTAGATATAAAAGATGGGACATCTCCCTTAATTATAAGAAAACCTATGTGAGTCGGTATAGTAATAAAAAAAACCATAAAAATAGTGTGATATTACACTTTAAGCAAAAAAGTATTAGTTTGCCATACACATCAGCGCTAAATATTATAATCAGACAGTATAAAAATACCTGCAAACCAAAATCTCAGATTGAGTCACAATGTAAGAATTACCGGATACACTGTACCTTTGTATCTCTGTGTGGAAGTCTTTCCGATATAGCACAAAGTAACAAAGTCACTGGTACCAACGTCTCTTTGTATTTTTATATCGAAATTTCTTCAATGTATGCCACCAAATTTTGACGCTTTTTAGCATAAGCCCAATACTACTCCAGTCGGTCTAATCTCGCAGCTATATCACATGTGATCGTGTATATAGCCATTATATAGATACCTCTTATGGCGATATTACTCTCACTTCAAGGGCACAGTTTATATAATATACAATAAATAGATGGTACCTGTATTGCACTAAGTGCAGGATTACAGGTCTACATTGCCAGTTTTGGATACTGGCAAACAGCAGAATCCGCCAACACCACCAAGAGTGATTAACGCCTGTGACGTCAGACGCCATCAGTCATGTAGACGGACTCACTGGGATAGGAATCCTGTGAAGTAGCAACAATATTGCGGTATATGGAAGGGTAATGTACCGATTCACTTGTTTTGACAACAAACAGCAATACAGGTACCATCTATTTATTGTATATTATACAAACTGTGCCCTTGAAGTGAGCGTAATATCGCCATAAGAGGTATCTATATAACGGCTATATACACAATCACACGTGATATAGTTGCGAGATTAGACCAACTGGAGTAGTATTGGGCTTATGCTAAAAAGCGTCAAAATTTGGTGGTATACATTGAAGAAATTTCAGTATAAAAATACAAAGAGACGTTGGTACCAGTGACTTTAACATTGTTACTTTGTGCTATATCGGAAAGACTTCCACACAGAGATACAAAGGTACAGTGTATCCGGTAATTCTTACATTGTAACTCAATCTGAGATTTTGGTTTGCAGGTATTTTTATACTGTCTGATTATAATATTTAGCGCTGATGTGTATGGAAAACTAATACTTTTTTGCTTAAAGTGTAATATCACACTATTTTTATGTTTTTTTTATTACTATACCGACTAACATAGGTTTTCTTATAATTAATATATCTAATTGGAACTGTTTTAATAAAAATTATCTTTATATCTAGAAAGTGTTGATATCTTTAGCCCTAGGCGCCCTCTCTCTATATTTTTCTGTGCACTATTTTGTAGGTTTGTTTTGTTTGTACAACACCTATACTGTAATATTCTACACAGCTGATATTCTTTTTGATGAAATTATGTGACTCTTATTTTAGTGCTTTGAATGCAGCTGAATTAGACATTACTGATTTCTTACACTATAAAATCTCATTATTTTAAGAAATCTCTACCAAGCAGTTTACAGAGAAAGCTCTGAGTGATAAAAGGTTGCAGCAAATCAATACTATTTGGTTACTATTACACCCATGAGTGCTGTTCTTACCTCTGCTGTGCAAAACATGGAGGATGGAGAGCTTATTAAAGCAAGTGATTTTGAGTAGCTGGTTAAACAAACCACAGGACTCCTAGCTAAAAGGGACATTAAACTCAAAAAACTTCTATCATGCATATATGAATGAGCACTATATAACCGCTTGATTTCGAGGTCTGACCTAGTGTTGTCCTTCACATTTCTTCCCCTGTGCATAGGATGTAGGTGATGGTTCCTTCTGGACAGAGGGCATTTCTTTGCAATTAATGTAGCTGTGAGTGATGAGATCCCAAGTAATGAGGAAGGGAACAGAGGGATTTTCTTATTACTAGAGGTCAATAATCCATATTTGAACCCTTACTCCTGTATAGGGAAGCCTATTCGTTCAAATGAGCAGCTAATTAGAAGCTGGCAGGATAGGGGGTCTCTAATATATCTAACCCTCCCTTTTGACCTAGGGGAATAAGTGACCCCAGTGTGGGGTGTCATGCCTCTATCATTATTAGGTGATTACCATTAAAATATCACATATTTACTGTATGGGGGATAGAGAATGCAATGGAGATAACGTACAATACACACAATACCATTCTCCTTCCAATAAGGAACCATTCCAGTTGGTGTATTACAAAGGACCTTTACCCATCTATCTTTTATTTAACATTTATTTATTAATACTAAAATTGGGCAATTGGTCCCTCTTTTGAAAAAGAAGAGACCATGGCAACAGTGATGATCTGATAGAACTATAAGCATATGGGGGGGGGGGCAAGGGGTTGGTACCCACTGTGCTCCCATTATATATATCTTTTATTAGAAGGAAACATTAAAACATACTTTCCTAAGTTAAAAATAAACATATCTGTTGTTATGCTTGTGGGGAGTGCACCTATCTACCATATTGTAGTGGGAGTCTTTCTTATCAGCCAGTGAGCTTCTATCCCAGGGACCAGCTGTACACACATACTCACTTCCTGTTAGTTTCAAAATAAAAAAGCAGCTTTAACTACAAACCATGTTTCCATAAAAATGATAACATAATTACATTTTCTTTTTAAAATAAGAGATAAAAAATACCCTGTCTTATTATTTAGCTGTCAAAAATAATGTGATTAGATCCTTTAAAACAGTTATGAACAACTTTCTAACAAATAGAAGTCACAGATCAGTTTTTTAAAGCTTCAAGGGCCACAGATAAATATTTTAGAAGACTCAATGGCCAAAAATGTATGGCTATACACAAATAATAATATATTTCCTAAAAATGTCCAGTGGCACAGGACTTGCCTGGCAGATTGGATATTGAATACTTAATTCTAATGAACGTGGAGGGCCCTCTAGTGGGCCTGTAACAAAATTAAGGGCTAACTGACTGACTTGAAGTCTGGAGTTTGCTATGTGTGTGTTTGTTACTTTGTTGCAACTGGAGAGGAGGAGAGTGTGCTTACTTTAAAGGTCCATGTTGCAGCGGTTCCAGCCCCTTCTGCTTCCAGACTTCAAGAGAATTTTTTGCTCGTGCCGAGATTGTTTTGAAGTCAGGATAGCAGCATTGATCATGCCAGGCGTACTTCTGTGCCCCCCAGGCAGTACAGGGAGGAGGATGAAGGCTCAGCCAGCAGAAGAGGGTCTGCAAGGGAAAGTGTGGCAAGTTCAGACGGCGGTGAGGTTGTACCTGCTACCCCCAGCCCTCTTCCCCTGTAGGGCACATTGCCAGGCCTAGAAAAGTTGCCAAGGGGAAAGGCAAAACCCCCGCTAGGCCCAAGACAGTCATGGCCACCCCCCTGGTAGTAGGGGAGGTGGTTACCGAACAGGCCCATTCTAGCCTTACTCAGCCCCTTGCTCGGATTGGGTTTGCTAATCAGGCAAGCTTACAGCAGAACTTGGCCCAGTTGTCCCCTGCCATTATTTCTCATTATAGGGCCCAGTTAATCCCTACCATTTCGGCCCAGCAGGTGGCCCAGATGCCCCAAACCCTCACTGCGCCCATGGCCACCCTGGCAGCTGTGCTGGCCTTATCCCAGTCCCTGGCAGTGGTGATCGCTCCTTCAGGGGTTGCAGCGGGTCCAGTTGGCTCCATGGGGGAAGGGGAGGCGGTAGGCCTTGTGGGTCCAAGTGTGGCTAGTGGTGACATCATCACGTCAGGCTCCACCCCCACGTGTGATGCGGCACACGCATCATCTCCGTCTGATTCAGAAAGTGGAAGTGATTGCGGTCACATGCATTGGAGGAGGAACCGGAGCAGGCCCAATTCTCCCCACAGAGCTCTTAGTAAGTTGGGGAGACCCCTGGGGAGTTTAGCGCTCTGAGGGGAGGGGCGGAAACCGGAGTAGGCCGCAGCAACACAGCGCGGTGCTTGGGTGCAGCCTTAGAGGCGGATGCAACGTTTGGTGTGAGAATGGTGGAAAATGGAGACAGGGATGCAGGGTATGAGCCACTAGGAGAGGAGCAATTAGCGGGTAACAGTGTGACTAACAACATGGGGCAAGGTTCCCATATTGCAGATACCCAGTTGAGAGGATTAATGAGGGGTGTGAACGTCTGTGGTATGCAGGGAGGAGGAGCACATGGCTCAGTAGAGAGTTCAGGGTCTAAAGGGACAGGTCTATTAAGTGTATGGGGCCTACATGGGCCGGGTGTGAATGCAGACTGGTACAGGCTAATGGCAGCAGCATTGTATATGAGTGGCAGTATGGGGCAGGGCTCTGTTAGGGGGGTGGGCTCCCTTGGGGTACTGTCCTCTTCCCAGAGTACTCCCCATCTTTTTATTGCCCAACAGGGGGTTGCCAGTGAGACATTAGGTGCCAGCATGCCAGGACAAAGCACGCAGCCAGAAGGGGGCGCACAACAGAGGGCAGGAGTCACATCGGCATCAGAGGAGGTGCCTTCCACTTCAGACGCAGCGGCCCAGGCGGCGCCGATCAGTGAGTCATGACCTAACATATACACACACGCTGAGGGGAGCTCATCATCTAGTGGGTCCGATTCAGAAAATGATAAAAAACTAGGTTTAGTGGGCAAAGTTCAGCAACGTATGTTTAGGATGATTAAGACAATGTTCGCAGCGCAGGCCCAGAATAAGTCAGGGAGCACAGCAGGGCCTCCTGAGGCAGCAGGGCAACAGCTTGTGGTATACAATGGTCCAGTTACAGGCAAAACTGTACCCAGGAAGGTAGCAGCTCAGGGAGGCACATATCCTTGCATGGTTCATTACTTGTATGGCCATTTAAAAGCTAAGGTCATAAAAAAGATACAGGAAGGACGTTATGTCAATATCTTTGAGCTCTAAGCAGAGGCTTATAGAAATAAGGAGAGGGCTGAGGATGGCACTGGCCCAAAAAGGGTACGGAGGCCTGAGACATACAAAGAATGGCAGCAGTGCTTTAGGGTCTTGGCTACATGTTATGTTGACAAATGGCCGGCACAGGGTCATAACCTCTAACATACACAAGAGGTTTAAAGAAGGCGCATGGAGGGACTACGACATGGAATTCCGTAGGAAGATGGTGGGGAACCCATTACTCCATTTTGGCACACAGGATACACACCTGTGGTCTAAGCTGGGTTCGGAACGTTCCCCATCTCCCCATGCTGGGGCCAGGCCTGGGCCTTTTCGCTCCTTTCCGTGCCAAAGAGGCGGGGCATGGAGTGCTGGAAATACCAGGACAAACAGTGTGAGAGGGGAGCGAACTGCTCCTTTCGGCACATCTGTAAATACTGTAGTGGCCCACACCCAGGGGCAGATTGCAATAAGAAAAGAGAATTGGGGGCAGACAAAACTGGGGCTAGAGGCAGGCCTAGTAGCAAGAGCCCCAACGCCTCTTAAGCCGGAAGCCATGCTCCCGTGGTTGGCACGCTACCCTGATAAAGCGGGGTTGCTCGAGGGGTTTAGGATTCCTGTACAACACTCAGTAAAAGGATCTGAGGTACACCGTAACCTTAAGTCAACGTACAAATTTCCGAAGGTGGTACGTGGCAAAGTTAGCAAGGATGCAGAAAGCTATTTAAAGATGAGGTCAGAAAGGCCAAAAGAGCTCTTCATACATGAAGATGCTACTGCATTATCAGTATTTCAATTCAAAAAGGTGCTGGCGCTAGCAGCGGCAGCATGCAGGTTTGATACATCTCGAGTTACTCCACTCATTTAGAATCGGCGTGACTACAATCGTGGTGTCTAAGGGTACGGCAGTTGGGGAAATCAAAAGGTTAGGACGCTGGAGGTCTTGGGTGATATAAACTGTACATTAGACCTTTGAAGTCAGATAGCTGAGACCTCCTAGGGGAATCGGGGGCTGGTTGATTTGTTCCTTGTGTTCGGCAGTTTATTGTTGTTCGGTTATGTACTGTTGATGTTCCCAAGCTGAGAGTATTTACATGTTATTCTAGGTAAGGGCTCTTCACCGGTTCGTGTATGGATTTTGGGGCACTCGTTTGTGCATTGGGGCGCAATCGGGGCGCTACGGTCACCGGATGGGCAGCAACTCAGTCTTCCTGCGGCTAAGGCTAGCGTTGGTTTGCTGGGCCGCAGGAGCCTAACCTGGGAAGAATTTCCTTCACTACTGCAGGAGGCCCATAGGAGGTGGGGACTTCCTCACATTATAGTTATTCATCTAAGGGGGCAATAATTTGGGTTCCCTTCCCTTTGCTGCTGAAAGTGAGGGTTGGTTGGTCCAATGTGGTTGCACGACTGCATTGGAGATACATGGTGTCACAAAGGGCAGCGTATAATGTGCGCAAAAAAGTGAACAGAGAGGTGGAAAGAGCGGTCACGGCCTTGTCTAGATTTGTCATTAGTCATGATAGCATTACGGCTGACAAATATGCCTTTTATCGCTCGGACGTGTTCACTTGACAGACGAGGGGCTAGACATATTTTTTGGAGATGTAAGGAGAGCACTGTTAGGTCATGTATTAAATTTTTTTTTATTATAATGGTTATATATATTTAATGTCAGTTAAGGTTTGGCGGCAAGAGTTACACTCAGTTTCCTCTTGTGGTGGTCAGTCATGGCCCTGTGGCGTGCAGTCAGAATGAAGAGTGGCGGCCTTTGAGAAAGGGGAGGGGTGGCCCCACTAGGTGCCAGCCTAGGGGTTCCCCTCCTCGACGAATTGGTGTCCGAACACCTCTAATTACACAACCATTCTCTCTGCTAAGGAGTGTGAGCAAGCCATGCCGAGCTGCAGATCCGAAAAGGGCCTTGACCGTCTGTCGGTAGGGGTTAATTAGTTTTTAAGTGCCGCCAATGGATTTAGAACTTTTACAAAGTTCAAAATGTTATGAAAGGTTGCCTAAACTATTAAATAGTTGACAAAGTTTTACGTTTTAATAAACGTGACCGTCACTGGTCTTTTTTCCCATACAGTTACATTTATCTTAATTATAGAATTGGTTGTTATGTTAGTAAACAAAATGTTGTAATAGGAAGTTTAGCCCTTATGAACGTGGAGGGCTAACTGACTTGAAGTCTGGAGTTTGCTATGTGTGTGTTTGTTACTTTGTTGCAACTGGAGGAGTGGAGAGTGTGCTTACCTTTATAGGTCCATGTTGCAGTAGTTCCAGCCTCTTTTCCTGCTTCCAGACTTCAAGAGGATTTTTTCCCGCCCACCCGTCCCCTGGAGAAGCAAATGTTGGTGGCAGGAAGTAATGGGTGCTGTATTGGTTAGGTCATTACCCTGGCAGGAGTAGGTTTAATTAAACTAGCTCTTTAAGCCCAGGTTTTAACTTAGACCTCCACCCACCCAGACCTCCACCCAGATTCAGCAGGTTGCATGGCACGTTGGTAAGGGTCACGCTACTGGGTTGGTGGTATACATACCCTAGCTGGGCGGTCAGTCATGGCCCTGGGCGTGCAGTCAGAATAAAGAGTGACGGCCCTTGAGAAAGATGAAGCGTGACGCCCACTAGGCGCCAGAAAAGGGGTTCGCCGAAAACCTCTAATTACACAACCCTTCTCTCATGAGCAAGCCGTGCCACGCTGCAGATCCGAAAGGGGCCTTGACCATCTGTCGGTAGGGGTTCATTCGTTTTTAAGTGCCGCCAACGGATTTAGAACTTTTACAAAGTTCAAAATGTTATGAAAAGTTGCCTAAACTATTAAATAGTTGACAAAGTTTTAGTTTTAATAAACGGGAACGGTCTTTTTTCCCAAACAGTTGTATGTGTCTTAATTATAGAATTGGTTATTATGTTAGTAAACAAAATCACATAATAGGAGGTTTAGCCCTTAAAGGTTAAGGCTACTCAAATAAAGTAGTTTCTCATTTTCTAAGGACCTGTAAGCCTGTAATAACTAAGGCATAAAACAACAATTGCGGCCACATTAGAGCGCAAAATATTGCTTACGTGAGCGAGATATTTGCTCTCCACTCAGTGATACCAGCGCATGCAAATGTGCGCTGGTATTACAAGTTAAGTGCAATGCGAACGGGACCTCGTATTTGCATTGTACGGAAACTTTGCACCCACAAGAGTGTGCTTCTATAGTTTTCAATGGGTGCCTCATTCTCATGCAGGAAGAGGAAAGTTATAAGCAGTGGATTACTTGCCCCATGAGATTATCTAATATGGAAATATATAAATCAAATAAGGCTCCTGATTAGTCAGTATCTATAAACACAATAATTTATCCCATCACATTCCAAGATATTTGTGTTGGTTATGATAAATTGTCTTGAATCAGTAATTGTGATTATGGTTTGTAGACAGCTAGAATGACTATCATTCCTCCCTTGACTGGTGGGCTGTTTCCCTCAAGAAAAATAATTTAACAGTAGATCTTCCATTTTGTTACAACATTATATAATATAGATACCAACACTTACATATACTCATAGCCTAAGAAATAAACATTTGAATAAAACAGTGAGGAGAGGAAAAGAAGTGGGGAAGCCATATAAAAAGCCTTAGGACATTACAGGTATATGACATTAACCACAAGTATTATCAATGAATATAGACAGGGAATGAAAACATGTAATGACATATGATAAGCACAGCAATATACTGTAGTTACTTGTAGATCAGTACAAAATAGAGCAGTACGGCATTCAAAGCAAAGGATTGTAATTATATGTAGATTAGTATAATATACAGAGTGGTTACAAAAATAATCATATGATATATTGGAGCAACATACTGTAATTACATGCAGAGCAGTAGAATATCATGCACAGTAAGTATTGTAACAGTCTGTAATTACATATAAAGAACAAATAGCTTGCTGAACAGTATAGTATGATCATTTTGTACAGAATGCTATTCTATAAAATGGCCAGTAATTACATGCAGAGCAGTAACATAGACAATATTATACTACACACATTACCATACTTTAATGCAAACCAGTGTAATCTGACATACATTGCAGTACAAAATACAAAGGATATGTATGGTTAAATCCCAGGACAACCCTCCCTGGGGTGTCCCTGATTTCAGTGACACATCTCATGGTGTTGGCCATCAGATCGATACACATCGCAGAGCCTCATTCATAACTTTCCGCATGACAAGCTGGACCCAGCAGGGAATAGAAGTCAGGCTACTAACGATCTATCTCTTGGCCAGCCAAAGGTAACAAGGTAAAGCGTGCTGAGCAGAGGGCTTCAAAATCATTAATAAAATTCCAGAAGAAGCTCTATGATGAATGGGTTTCAGAACAGGATAGTGTGGCCCTCACTCACTGCAATTAACCTGAAGATATGACTACAGGGCCAGTGACACATTATCCACATGCCAAATAAAACAAAAATCCCACATGGCCCAGTGACAAACATGATAAACTATGCCCAATAACACAGATTCTCCATAGGGCCAGTGATACGCTTTATCTACTTCTTTTATCTCCAGGGAACAAAGGCATATACATTGTAATGCACATGTCAACAATGTAAGTGACATGAATATTCCATGGGGCAATTTACATGACATAAACACAGTACCCAATCCCACATAATATCTAACCTTGCATAGCACTTTCCACATAAAATGCCAATCATTTTTCTTACATAGTAGCCTGCAAATCGCCAAAAAAGCATCTGTTCCATTAAAAAAATGTTTAAAAATGTGTTACAGTGCTTTGTTTATTGAAAAATTGATATCCCTGTGTTAAATACACTTAAGTGACCAGATTAACCCTTTTTAACGTATTTTCCCTTTTTCAGGGACTGGCTCTTTTGTCCCCAGAAAACCTAGAAGAGACACTTAAATACACGCTTTTATTTGTTGTCTTTTTTAAAAAAAATAATAATAATAATAATAATTTGTCCTTGTGGGACTCAGCTCTTGGTAGGTGCTAAAGAGTAATTGCACTTCACCTCCCTCCTAAGAGTTTCACCCAGTGGCGTATTTACGTTTTGTGCTGCCCTAGGCACTAAAAATTCTGCTGCCCCACCCAAAGGTTTTAGGCCTTTTTCCCCCCTTACTATTTTTTTTGGGTCAGTGTGTAAATTGTTTTTTTTGTAGTTTTATTATTCATAACAATTAAAAAGAAAATGGGCTAGCAAAACACTTGTATACAGGTGGGTTCAATTGCATGCATCTCATACCATTTTCTCCCTGAGAGAAGGGAGAGAAAAGAAGGGGGGGGGGGAAAAGGGAGGGAAAGAAAATAAGGAAGGGAGAGAGGGAGAGAGAGAGGGAGAGAGAGAGAGAGAGAGAGAGAGAGAGAGAGAGAGAGAGAGAGAGAGAGAGAAGAGAAAAGTGGGGAGGGAGATGAGAAAAGGGGGAGGCAAAGAAGGGAGAGAAAGAAAGGAGGGAAAGAAAGGAGTGAAAGAAGGGAGCAAGGGAGGGAGTTGAGAGAAAGAAGGGAGGGAAGGAGGGAAAGAAAGAAGGGAGGGAGGGAGTTGATGGAGAAAGGGAGGGAGAAAGGGAAAGAAGGGAGAGAGGAAGGGAGGGAAAGAAGAATACACTTTGAAATAATCACTTCACATGCAACAACGTACAGTAATTACCATCATTCAAGTAATGAAACTTTTTAAGTGTCCCTTTACTATTTACTCCGTGGGTGCATGAATGCATAGAAAGCTAGCTATTAGTAGCTAACATACATAGGCACAGCTATTAGTAGCTAACATACATAGGCGCAGCTATTAGTAGCTAACATACATTAGCACTGAGAGTTTATGATTAGACATTACAAGCTGATCTAAGTGCACAGAGGCATCTAGTCTGTTAGTAACTAAGACCTGCAATAAGCACTGCGCTCGCAGACCCACCACAGCTGACAAGGGGAGGCAGCATATCGGCACAAGGTCTTCTCCTCCAGCCTCACCTTGGAAGCATATCCCCGGTAAAGTTTCTCCCCAAGAACGCTTCCACAGCACTGCCTGTAAAGAGCAACTTTAATCAGCGCTTGCGCCTTGTCTTATCTGTAAAAGCCTGCACTTTATCGCTCACTGTACTGTGTGCTGGCTTTTAGAGAGAGGATAGGGCAGATGTGCTGCCCCTCCCAAATCTGCTGCCCTAGGCACCGGCCTTGTTGGCCTAGGCCATAATACGCCCCTGGTTTCACCATCCTATTGCCTGGAACCACAATACCCTGCATGTGCAATGTAATAGGAGGGGGAGAGCGCAACTTGGGGATAGAGTGATAAAATGCACCATGTTACAATAAGAAAGTGCAAGGTGCAGATCATGTGGCTTTTTGGCAGAGTTGGAGTGGAGGAATTTAGCAACCACTGATCATTTGAGTGGAGGTAAGTAAGGCCAAACATGTCATTTATAAAAACTGACTGAATAAAACTGGCCTCGGACATGTACCTTTAAATTGTGCATGTTATTTTGAATGTTTTTTTTTGGGCAGTTTTCCTTATCAGCCAGTGAGCAAGAGTCCCAGATATCAGCTGTACACAAATATGCATTTCGGGTTAGTTTAACTTTAAAGAGGCAGTAAAGCAAAAATTAAACGTTAGTGAATTCAGACCGAACACGTGATTTTAAATGACTTTCCAATTTACTTTTGTTATCAAATTTGTTTTGTTCTCTTTGTATCCTTTGTTAAAGAGTAATCCTAGGTGATCAGCCAATAGAATGCAAGGTCAATTCTATTGGCTGATCCAATCAGTCAATCAGATTGAACTTCAATCCGATTGGCTGATTAAATCAGCCAATCTGATTTTTCCTACCTTAATTCCGATTGGCTGATAGAATCCTATCAGCCAATCGGAATTCGAGGGATGCCATCTTGGATGACGTCATTTAAAGGAACCGTCATTCGTCGTTAGTCCGTCGTGCTGGAAGGATGCTCCGCGCCGGAGGTCTTCAAGATGGAGCCGCTTCTGGTCGGATGGATGAAGATAGAAGATGCCGCTTGGATGAAGAGGTCTGCTGGTCTGGATGTCCTCTTCTGCCCGGATACAATGAAGACTTCTGCCGGACTGGATGTTCTCTTCTGCCCCATCGAATGAAGACTTCGGCCCGGCTGGGTGAAGACGGGGGTAGTGTTAGGTTTTTTTAAGGGGGGGAACGGGTGGGTTTTAGAGTAGGGGTGTGTGGGTGTTGGGTTGTAATGTTGGGGGGGATTGTTCTTTTTTTTACAGGTAAAAGAGCTGATTACTTTGGGGCAATGCCCCACAAAAGGCCCTTTTTAGGGCTATTTGTAATTTAGTAAAGGGTAGGGCATTTTATTATTTTGGGGGGCTTTTTTATTTTATTAGGGGGCTTAGATTAGGTGTAATTAGTTTAAACTTCTTGTAATTTTTTTTATTTTTTGTAATTTAGTGTTTGTTTTTTTTGTACTATAGTTTAGTTTACTTAATTGTATTTGATTTTAGATAATTGTAGTTAATTTATTTATTTAATTTAATGATAGTGTTATCATGATGTGTTAGATGTATTTGTAACTTAGGTTAGGATTTATTTTACAGGTAATTTTGTAATTATTTTAACTAGGTAGCTATTAACTATTTAATAGCTATTGTACCTAGTTAAAATAAATGTCAAAATTGCCTGTAAAATAAAAATAAATCCTAAAATAGCTAGCTACAATGTAATTATTAATTATATTGTAGCTATCTTAGGGTTTATTTTATAGGTAAGTATTTAGTTTTAAATAGGAATACTTTAGTTATTAATAGTAATATTATTTAGATTTATTTAAATAATAATTAAGTTAGGGGGTGTTAGGGTTAGGTTTAGGGGTTAATAACTTTATTATAGTGGCGGCGACGTTGGCAGCAGCGGCAGCAGATTAGGGGTTAATAGATTTAATAGGCTATGGCGGTTTAGTGGTTAATACTTTAATAGGTATATTGCGTTGTGGGCTATGGCGGTTTAGGGGTTAATACTAGAATAGGTTTATTGTGGTGTGGGCTATGGTGGTTTAGGGGTTAATAATTTAGTTATTACTTGCGGTGTGGGCTATGGCGGTTTAGGGGTTAATACATTTATTATTAGGAGTGAGAGGGAGGATTGCGGATATAGGGGTAAACGTGTCGGGCTTATTTTTGGGAGGCGTGTTAGACAGTTACGGGATATTTACAATTTTAGTTAGTTTTCTTAGGCGCCGGCAGTTTCTAAAGTGCCGTAAGTCATTAGCGACTCCGGAAATTTGTAGTTACGCTCATTTCTGGACATTGCTAGTTTATCCGACTTACGGCACTTTAGGAACTGCCGGCGGGGTATATGTAATACCCCGATGTGCGAGGTGAAATTGCAGGCAGCGCGGGTTCCCTTGCTTGCACTGAAAACTATGCCATATTTCGGATCGCGCCCCTAGTATAGAAACTTACATAGAAGCTTCCAATTTAGCACTGTTGATGAGGTTAGGAAGCGACACCCACTGGAATGGGCTGAGAAAGCATTAAGAGCAGACCCCCCAAATATAAAAAGACCCACAAACAGGAGCAAGCATGATGTAGATATCCGTATACATCTAATACTTTGGGGCTTAGTTATAAGTCTGAAAATCAACACAATGTTATTTAAAAATCAGCAAAACCATATATTTTTATAAAAACACTCTCAAATGGGCATCATCTACAAAACATTTATGCAAAGAAAAAATCAAGTGTACAATGTCCCTTTAAATGGATTTTGCCTTTTATTTATTTTTTATATACTACATTTGTGCTTTATGTCACAGCCCTACAAGTAGGAAGAGGCCTTTGCAGGAAGGTTTATCTTAGCTTGATGTCATACAACTTCTAGGCTTGTGAATAGACTTGATAACAGGGAGTCCGATCGGCTCATGCTCAGAACTTACAGAATAAAACTTAGCCTCTGCTCTTAAAACACTGGGGGCCAGGCTACACTGAGAATTTCTATGTTAATTTCTCAAGAAATCAAGTAAGTTATTTGCTGGGGGGGTTTTATTTGATTTAACATATTTGTTTTTACCAAAGGAGCAGGGTTCAATATCCCTTTAATTTGAAACTAATGCTTCAGTATCAGTACTTGTAATGTGTATTGGGTGATAAGGACAATTTCTAATGGCGGACATGGACACACCACTGCATATCTGATAAGAAAAAGCTGATTATTATTATTTTATCTGAATATGACAAACAATCTCAGCCATGCCCTAAACCAGAGAGGCCAACTGGTGGCCCAGGGTCCTTATACATATATTTGCACAAGTCTGGGACTAAGGAGAACTAAGAATATGTGCTATAGTTTCTGTGGCCCCTGAAAAAAGCCAAACTAAAAATATGTTCATTGGGGTGTCAAATACTCAAAAGAGCCACCTTGAGGGGACAACACAAAATAGAGGCTACCCTGCAACCATCCTTTATACCTTGTGCTTTGGACATTTTTAGAAAGTAGATTATTTTTTGAGTGTTTAATAATCATATACTTATATGCGGCGCTTAAGGCTTTACAAATATTGACCTGTGGCCCTCATGTGTTTGGAAGTTTCCCTAAACAAACATTTCACTAACACTTGAACTCTCATTTTGCATAGCATATAATATGAAAGAGAAGTTTTGATTTTTAAAGTCCCCCTGCACAATAAAAAGAACATTTGTTGGGGGTTGAGTCTACAGCTGAAGCAGCAAGATGTGTCTTGGAGGAGCTCTTGGCTCCACTTTGGAGTTTTTGTGTTATTTTATTGTTTTCTTGTGAAAAGTTGCTTAGTCCATATTAAGAAACAGCAAGTTGTTATAGTGACCAAGAAACTAATAAGTCTGGGGGAAACTCTCAGGAACAACTTCTCTGCCTATGTTTTTCGTGACTGGCAGTCTGTGGAGCCGGGGCTGCTGCATAATCCCCCCCCCAGGAGACTGGGGTAATGAGTAGTAGAACTACTAGCTTTACTGCAGATTGGTAACTATATTCCTACAGACTCTTTGAATTATGGCACTCAATCCTCAACTACTAGAAGATACAGTAAGTCCTTTACTAAAGAAGCATTTCCAGAAACTAGCCTGTCTCATTACTAGCAGCATCAACATGCGGTCACAGCCCAAAGAGGTGGATAATACTGATCAACTTTCTATAGCACCTTCAGATGTCCCATATAAAGGTGCCACAACTTTGCCAAACCCTAATTTAACAGTCCGCTCAGCGTTTCTGCCAGACACAAATGAGGTACAGAACATGCCACTAAAGACACCACGATTTGAGGACAATGCGACACATCACTCGACCAACTGTGGCTTTGTGATGTCGAAACAACAGGCTTTGAACTTACATGCACCAGAACTCCCTCTCACAGACTTTGGCCAACTTTGTGTGTTTTTAACATGGCACCCTGCTCGACTGGATATAGCAGAGGCTCAGCAGGCTTCTCCTGCTGCTGGAGTCCGCGGGCTGCAACAGTGGCCTACAGAATGTCTGATTGCCTCTAGGTCGCAAGGATTTGCCCTTTCAGTATACATGGATCCATCTTGGTCTGATCACTCAAGTTGTTCTCACAGATCTGGGATGGGCTAGACTTGGTTGAAAGTCCCTGGTAAGATTGAGTAATTCCGATCTCTACGACCAGGTAGCCATTTATTATTACATCACCTATAAGAGATTTAACTGGACTATTTATGTAGACTATGTCTGAATTACAAAGTCCAATACTAACAACTTTATGTAATGTACTTTTTGGTCTAGACTCATTCGTATTATAACCTAGATGTGATATTGACATAAATAGAAACTAGGCCGTGTTCTGCATTGTCACGCTTTCCCTGTGTGTAATAATTGTTTTACTACTCTTCAATCTTATGTACCATTACACAGTTTCACCACAGGGGCTCCATGTTATCAAACGGGACTTATGTAATAACCTTTAGAGACAATTACTAATGATGAACTTTAATCTGTAACTGTATCTTTCATGTTTTAACCTTACATAGGCTATATTAAAATATTAAAGACAATAGACACAATAGACGCTGCCTGCTGTCTGCGGCCGAGACGGTAGAGCAGGATTACAAATGTCATATTCTTGGGTTGCTCACATTACAGTCCAACATAAGGGAAGTTGTGTTAGGTCCTCACTTACAGTTACGGACTGTCTATGCCCCCTATGTAAAACGTTTGACCACTTTACCCATTGGGACAGCTTTAAAGGGACAGTCTACACCAGAATTTTTATTGTTTTAAAAGATAGATAATCCCTTTATTACCCATTTCCCAGATTTGCATAACCAACACAGTTATAATAATATACTTTTAACCTCTGTGATTATCTTGTATCTAAGCCTCTGCAAACTGCCCCTTTTTTCAGTTCTTTTGACAGACTTGCAGTCTAGCCAATCAGTGCCTGCTCCCAGATAACTTCTCGTGCACGAGCACAGTGTTATCTATATGAAATATGTGAACTAACACCCTCTGGTGGTGAAAAACTGTTAAAATGCAATCTGAAAGAGGTGGGCTTCAAGGTCTAAGAAATTAGCATATGAACCTCCTAGGTTAAGCTTTCAACTAAGAATACCAAGAGAACAAAGCAAAAGTGGTGATAAAAGTAAATTGGAAAATTGTTTAAAATTACATGCTCTATCTGAATCATGAAAGTTTATTTTGGCCTAGACTGTCCCTTTAACCCATTTACCATGTACAAAGTTCATAGTACCTGCTTAAAGGGATAGTAAACTCAAAAAATATTTAATTTTTTTATAAAACATCATTAAGTATTATACATATTTACAATAAGTACCTATTAAAAGTTTCCTGTCCTTTTCTTGTTATTTCTAAAACAAATTCCATATTTCGCCAAACCCAGTTTTTCCTCATTCTGCATACCCTATAAAGATGTTCTACCTAGGTAGAAACATCATGGTAGCCCGCATGCGCATATAACATATTTTCTGAGTAACGCATGCGCATTTTGGTTCCCCTCAGTTCTTCTGTGGCATGTCATCAGAAAGCAGGGTAGACAGCTCTCAGCGCTGCAGAGACCCCTCGGACCCCAGCTACTGAAATCATTTGTGTTATTAATGACAACCAGCTGCATGTCAGCAGTCACTTCCTGCAGTGCTCAAAATCACAAACATTATACAATTACACTACACACTCCTTAGCACTGCACCACCATATATCAGTAGCACCATATATACTATTAGACATTGGTGGGCATGGCACACCAGAGCGTCTCAGCGCTGAAGATTCACTGCTGGCTGAAGGTGATTGTTCTAACTATCAAAATAAGAAGTCCAATGTTTTGGAACTTGCATTATCACAGCCTCCATGCTAGCCTAGCTTCCCCCAGCCCCGCCGCCAGCCGTCAAACAGCGTAGAGATTCACAGAGCTAGCCGGCTCCCCTCAGCATTACTCTCAGCCTCAAACCCACAAAAGTGACTCCGGACTTCATATAGAAAAACTTTATTATATGAAGTCCGGAGTCACTTTTGTGGGTTTAAGGCTGAGAGTAATGCTGAGGGGAGCCGGCTAGCTCCGTGAATCTTTGCGCTGTTTGACGGCTGGGGGAAGCTGGGTTAGCATGGAGGCTGTGATAATGCAAGTTCCAAAACATTGGACTTCTTATTTTGATAGTTAGAACAATCACCTTCAGCCAGCAGTGAATCTTCAGCGCTGAGACGCTCTGGTGTGCCACGCCCACCAATGTCTAATAGTATATATGGAGCTACTGATATAAGGTGGTGCAGTGCTAAGGAGCGTGTAGTGTAATTGTATAATGTTTGTGATATTGAGCACTGCAGGAAGTGACTGCTGACATGCAGCTGGTTGTCATTAATAACACAAATGATTTCAGTAGCTGGGGTCCGAGGGGTCAGTGGAATCACAATCTGTCACTGGGGGGGGGGGGTCAGGGGTCACATTGTCAGGATCCCCATTAACCCTGTCATTGCTGTGGCTCAGGAGTAGCAGAAAACATTTGTCAATGTTACATGAATACACTGAGATTAGCCAGGAAATAAAAATGTCACTGTGAATCTCTGTGGTGTTTGACGGCTGACAGTGGGACTGGGGAAGCTGGGCTAGCATAGAAGCTGTGATAATTTATGTTCCAAAACATTCACCTTCAGCCAGCCTGGCTATGAATATTAAAATGTAATGGGCAGAACACGTCCCTATTGGCTGGGGCACGGAAATAATTTTACATAAACCCTGCCTATTTTTATGGGAGGTCTTTAATGCTCATTTTACAGAAATTAAAAAGTTAAAGCAAACATATTTAGAAGCTTCATTTCAGTAAAAAAAGTAGGTTTATTTTATAACATATGTTTATATAATTATAATAATGACTTATTTTCTTAATATTTTACAAAGATTTCTAACCCTTTAACTTGTTACCCTTACCCATTAGGTAGCCCACTTGAATGTTGTTGCGTATGTGTATACATTTATATGTGCTTATAAGTCTGTAGGAATATATATTGACTATTTCTTATAATACTAGTTGTTGTCTACACACTGGATCTCCCCATAAGAGATATTACTACATGTCTCCATTATTTAATGAGTGGCCTATAGGTTTGATTTATCATTTTTCTAGGAGTCAGTGTATTCATGATCATTTTGCTTTCTGTTCACAAACTTAGAGTACTTGATTAGTCATTATAGCATAAGTACAATTATATGGGTCAAAAAGAGACCCCTATTCCATATTATTGTTTCTCCCCCAGTTCCCCATTTAGATCATTACTATGCCAGGGGCCCAAGAGAGACTCTTATCTTTGTTATGGGAAAATAATTTTAACACATATTTTACCACAAGCCAAGGGAACACAAACCATTAGAATTCAAGAAGTAAAAAATAGGTTTTCCTTCTATATTGGTATGTTTGTTGTATAGCCGGGAACATCCAAGTACTGGTTTACCCTCTTATGTCTAATTTTGAACAATGTACATCAATTATTGTATCTTTGTTGTTGTATTCCCTAGATGAAAACCATATACTTTGAATGCTATGATGTATTTAAACCTCAATAAAAATTTATAAAATAAAAAAAACAAACATATGTTATGTATGTCTTAAAAGCCAGTTACTTTACAATCAAATAAACTTATTAAATGGACATGAAACACAGTTTTCTTTCATGATTCAGATAGAGCCTACAATTAAATTTTTTTTTTTTATTACTGTCACATTTTCTTCATTCTCTTGGTATTCTTTGGTGAAAAGGTAGGTGGCAAGCATGTGTCGGGAGCACTGTATATAGCAGCAGTTTTGCAGGAATAGTTTTAACTATACAAAAAAACTTAATAGACAGCGCCACACTAAAAATGGAATAATATAAAACACCCCACACTTTTCCAATCAATGGGAGGCTAAGACTGTCTTGTAATACCCTATATAGAAACACAATCACATATATCATAGGTATATAAGGGTTAGTAACAAACCCAGTGCTCAGGGTATACAAAAATGCTGTTGACCGTAATTTCTCGTGATGTCTTATATAAACACACAGTCACATATACCATAGGTATGTAAGGATGAGTTACAGACCCAGTGCTTAGTGTTCCCCCTGTGTCTGCAAAGATCCGTAATGTGTCTTGATTCTTTGTATGTAGGATACTTTTCCGAGATATAGCTGGCTGGGATATATGTGTGTAATAAACACACAATTATGGAGATCATGTGATAGTGCTGAGTAGGTTGAACCGTGTTAGCCGGCTACAGTACAATTCTTTTAGCGTTCACACTCACTTCTCCATCAGTAAGATTGTGGGCGTGGCCTTACGCATTTCACGGGCTCCTCCCCGCTACGTCAGAGGCTGTGCCCTATCTGTCCATAATCCTCTCTTTTAGATCCTTTGTTTACTACACCTCCCACCACTCATTGGGTTATTTTGGAGGCGTGTGAATAGTGGAAGTATCTAGTACCTATTTGTTTCCTTGACTATGCCGTAATTCCCCATATTTCTGGTAGCTTGTCACTCTAGTGTTAAACATTACCACGGTGTGTTCAATTCTTAAACAGGAAAGGTGTCAGCTACTTGCCAGAGGGGGTTTCGTACATCTTATATATCATAATACATTCTCACAAAAGATACTCAAACTAACAATAACAGTGTTCAAATATTTATCTGAACATATTTGTTACATATAAAATAATTCATAAAACAATTGAAATATAATATAATAAAACAATATAAAACCGAATACATACATATCAGTAAATCTTTCTATATTTCCTCTAAATGCATATATAATATGCATAGTCATCCATTTCATACTTTTTAACCCTTTCTATTGCATAATGGATATATCTATGATTTATATAGTAGGTGTTCTAGGGAGAATGCCATTAACAAGCATCTGCCCATTTTCAATCCCTATATCACTACTGATAATTGTCAATTTGAATTTGACATATCATGATACCCTATATATATATTAGGTATCTAAAAAAGCTGCCAAATCAATGTCTCGGTTAAGACCCCCTGGATCCATAGTATTCAACCTATGGATCCAGAAGGTCTCACATTGTCTAAGCTGTAGGAGGCGATCACCTCCTCTCACAGTTCTCTTAATATGTTCAATTCCTATGACTGTCAGACCTGCACTGTCTATTTTGTGTACCTCTAAATAATTAGCTGACACTCCTAGGCCTGCTTCTATATTCCTAAAATGCTTGCTAAACTTGTTTTTATAGAGCGTTTGGTACACCTTATATAGATTCTATCACACAAGCACCTTAGTAGATACACTACATAATTTGATATAGTTTCTATCACCCTTAATTACACCAAAAAACTGGTTGTTAGGGTCTATATGGCTACAACATGTGCACCCTTTTCTTCCACATCTACAAAATCCCTGAGTATGTCTCTCAAGCCAATTCAAGCCTTGTCTTTTTCAGTTTGTTTTAGCATACTAGGGCTTATTCTATTTTTTATATTCATATTTTTCTTAAAGATCACTTGTCCCTTATCACTCAACATGTCTTTAAGGACAGGATCTTGCATTAAAATTGGCCAATGTTTCCTTACAGCTCCCTCAATTTCTTTTGCTGCCCTGTATTTGGTAATTAGTCGAACCTTTCGTTTCCCCTCATTCTCATCTACTGGAGTACTCTTCTTATGTTTATTAATAAGTTCCTGTCTGTCTATTTTCTCTACTTTTCCTTTCATGTCAATCAAGAGTTTCTCTGGGTATCCTTTAGCCAAAAATCTATTAGTGATCACTTTGGTTTCTTCCAGAAAATCACTTTGTTTTGTACAGTTTTGCTTTGCTCTCTGGAATTGGCCTAGAGGAATGTTTCTCTTCCATTTACTTTGGTGCCACTTTTGGCATGTAGGAACCGGGGAGGAGCCCACGAAACGCATAAGGCCACGCCCATAATCCTACTGAAGGAGAAGCGAGTGTGAACGCTAAAAGGATTGTACTGTAGCCGGCTAACATGGTCCAACCTACTCAGCGCTATCACGCGATCTCCATAATTGTGTGTTTATTACACACATATATCCCAGCCAGCTATATCTCGGAAAAGTACCCTACATACAAAGGATCAAGACACATTACGGATCTCTGCAGACACAGGGGGAACACGGAAATGGTATAGTGCAACTGGAGTGGGATCGTTATTCTTCTTAAAGGCATATACATACCTAATAAGTTTGAGGGCAGCTTTGTGAGTGTGATATCAATTTATGTATCAACAAATAAAGTGTTACTTGTATTACTACACTTAGATGGTGGATGCGCTCTATCTTTTCTCTCTTTTTTAGAGTTACTCGTTATATACTATTAACTATGGTATACATTGTGCTAATAATGCTGCTATTTAGTGCGTAAAAGTATATAACAATGTTTAAAGTATGTTTGCAAAACTGCTGCCATATAATGTTTCCAGACACGTACACACATCATGACATCTAAGTCACTTTATTAATAGATATCATTTGGAAAGTTTCTCTTTAAAATTGTATGCGCTATCTGAATCAAGAAAGAATGTGGGTTTCATGTCCCTTTAATTATTGCATGAACTGCAGATGTCATTTCATTGTGTCCTTAATACAAATAGACATAATAAAGCACAATTAAGTAAGCAGCAGCATTGTTTTGTAAGATGCAATTTGTGCACATATTGTCTTTGATCAATTTACCACCTCCTGGGCAGGATAATAAGTATAAAATATTAAGGGAAGCAGAGGATACTTTTTTGCACAGCTCTCTTCTTGTCATTTCGTTATTACCCCTTGTAGTCTGTTATCAGTTCTTGCTGCAGTATCATCAATACCATTCTCTCTTTCCTCTCTTGCTTTTTGGCACCCCCCTTCCTTCTCCCCATTTTTATTCTCTTGCAATACACGTTTCAAGCTGGCAGCCAAATCATACACAAGCATTCAATTACCCACTAATGGCTCCAGGCGATTAAGTCATCAGCTGGCTTCATTACAGCCTGCCAGGCTCCTACCTCACAATGAGAGTATCTTATACATCGTGGCACCATTACTGCACCCGCCAAAAGCGCAAGGATCCCAACTATAAACATAACAATTATCTTTAGCATTTTTGCCCATTTGAAACCACAGGGGGAATGGAAGACATAGGGAGCAGCTGTGTAAGGTGTAATGCCGAACAGCTCCGGGTCATAAAATAGTACGTTTCTGTAGTTAGTTTTCCCAAAAAAAATCCTGGGTATCAATTGCACATATGTTCAGCACTGTATGGGTTAATTACAGTTTGTTAAAGGAGCATGTTATATAAAGCAAAGAGAGGGGTGAAGGAGAGAGAAGAGACATTTAATAATAAATAACAGTAGGAATATGAAGTATAAGGTCCCTCAACCCTATCTTCTCCACACTTGATTATTAGCTATGTAGTCAGCTTGTTACACCCCCATATTTTATCATCTAGAACCCCCCCCCCCCCCTCACTCAAACTGACCTTTGCTCTTGGGAGTTATCAGTTTGAATACTGTGTCTAGCTTAATACGTCTAAGGAATGTGTAGAGTTTGGTCATTTACTAGCATTATACACAGGGCAAAATGACAAACTATTCTTCACTGAGATAACAAAACTATACTCAGTTGTACCATAGACATTACAATTTTCTCACCTATTTCTTAGCAGATATTAGCAGAGGTGCACTTTTTTCTTATTTGTGTGGGGATGCGCTATGTTCTATTGTTTGTTTTAGAGACTTGACTGATGTACGGATATGGAAGATTCTGTGACAGAATTCATGTTGCTGTAACATTCTATTTGCTAAGGAATCTATTACTATATATTTTCCTTTTTTTGTATTCTGGCATTTTGTTTTTTATTATTGTATTTACCATTGTGTTTACAGACTGTATATGTAACTATATACTGTAATATACATTTTGAAATATGAATCCAGTAGAGGAATTTTTTGGTAGAATATTTAATAAATTGTAATTAACTGTATAATATGTATGCAATTTATTTTAATTACTACTATAGCCTTTAAGCTGTTAGCGCTTATGTTTTTTTCTAGATTCATAGATGCTTATGAGTTTGGAGAGGGGCCGGGGCCATCTTGTTGTAAAGGCGAGGTTGTGTTCAAAATTAATTGACCATCACTTCCTGTATCTTTTCCAGCTTTTTGTAAGTGGGATTTCCTGCCATTACCACCTATAGTTGGGTGTGGTTCCTAATACATGATACTTCACACATCCAATGGGAAACAATACCAACAGAGAAAAACAATAATTACAACCGCCACACTTAGTAAACACACAGAAAGAAAACCGTTTATTTAAATGTATTTGTAAAATATTTATATGCCTGTTTTGTTATGGTAAGGTGATAGAACAAAAGGTGTTGGGCGTGGTCAGTATTTTTCAGTTATTGTTCGGACCAGAATGAAGAGTTCATAAAGCCCCTACTGCTCTTGTGAAGTATATCACCTTTCAGTTGTGTCTCACTATTGGGAGTTGACAAGTTTGTCTTGGTAAGTGTGGACTTTTATCAAGGGACATTTTTTTTCATTTAAATGGAGATATTCTGTAACATTTTAAGGTTTTTTTGTGATGTTAGTATCGTTTACAGTGGAACTATGCACAGAGGATGGTTACAAGATAGATCACAAGTGACTAAGAGCTCATAACTTTGATGAGGGGTAGGAACAAATGTTTAAAAATTCCATAATTTTATAGTTGTGACAAGGGGGCCTATTTACTAATGTGCGAGCGGACATGATCTGATATTGCGGATCATGTCCGCCGCACATCGATAAATGCCGACAGCTTATGCTGTCGGCATTAATCATTGCACCAGCTGCTTCATAACTTGTGTTTCTGGCAAGCTTAAAGGCTCGCCAGAAACACGGGGCATCAAGCTCCATACGGAACTTGATAAATATGCCCCTTTGTGGCTTTTTTAACTCAAGATTTTAGTTCCACTAATGCGTTATTGAATATAGGCCATGATCTCATCTTCGTTGATTGTTAGTACTACTGGAAAGACCAAAGGATTATAATATGTAGCACTAGCTTTTGTGTGAGCTCACATCCATGCAGGTTTTCATAGGTTACTCAATGTCAGGTATGACATTTGCTGTTTAGTTGTTGCCGATTTTAACCTAACTAGAATAAGGGAATGGAACATAGGGACCAGATGAGAGCAACAACACTGCCTAACTAATACAAGCACATCATCTAGTCATTGGTTCCAAACCTTTATTGCTCTGAGACCCCGACATTCTTTTGTAATTCATGTGTTCTAAATGCCAGAGAAACCCAAAGACTCCAGTAAACTAATACAAGAATATAAAAACAGAAATACTAGACTAGAGCACATGAGAACACTTTATTCTTATAATCCACTGATGCCCTGTGCTATAAGTGATGCCTTGGCATCATTCTGTGAGGTACCTACCATGCTCTCATTATGCTCTTGTGCTCTCACATTTCCATCCTCTCTGTAACCACCTATACTTCCTGTACTGGTAGCCCCAGTCTCCCTGCCTTTTGCCCTCTATGCCCTATGCTAGGTAACATAATCTCATAGGGCTGTGCACCCATGCCCCCTCTGTTCTGTGCAGTAAGTGTTCTGTGTGCTCCCACATACTGTCTGCTCTCTGAGCGCCTCATGCTGTGCTCAGTGTAATGCCCATGTTGTTGTATTTTTTGTACTGTGTTATTACTTTCTCTGTTGTGTTCCCAATGTGTGTGTTGTGCTGTGCCCGTGCTGTGTTTGCAGAGCTCAGCAGACGGTGGAATGTGTGCCCGGGGGGTGATGGGCTTCTGAGCTGCTTTATGGCTGACATTATCTTTTATTGCCAGATAAAAATTCCAGGCTCGACTGGCTTTATGGATGCTATATCTGCAGCTCTTCCAATCCTCCCAGGATACCTTCCCCTGACAGCACACAATACATGTCTGCTGTTCCTGCAACTGGGGGGAGGCACTGACTTCCAAAAATCTAAGTGCATAGATTTATTGTCTATATAGCAGGCATAACCTTGATGTCATCAGCCATCCTTAGCCTAACTTTACAAAGCTAAGGATGTGACAATATGCAAGTTTTCACATATGCAGGTTATAAGTTATTCAGGTTCCCTTAAAGTCACACTTTATGCAGAGTAACATATAGCAATATGCAGATCTGATTATGTCTATTATATCATATCTAGGGTTTCCACCTCAGCCATGTTTTCCTGGACACTTATGAGTTACACATGCTGCAGGGTGTGCAGGGAGGAACATGTATTGTGTTTCTGGACAGCACTATTCATGTTCCTCCCTGCACACCCTGCAGCATGTGTAACTTATAAGTGTTCTGTATTTTAAGGGACAGGTGGCAACCCTAATCATATCACTTCCTTAAGAGCAGGAACTGGCAAAACATAAGTACCCCAATATTCACAGAGACCCCTCTGCTGTATGAAGAGTTGGTGCTGACAATAAAAAGGTATGTAATACTTTGTATTACAGTACAGTGTGCATTTTGGAGTCAAAGTGTCAGCTGTAGACATCACAACACATGGACACAAGCTGCCAATAACCAGAAAATGAGATTCATATTCCATTGTGAACAGCTTTTTTGCTTATGTGACGGTGGCAGAGTCATCCCGTGCCTCTCCCTTGGGTTATTAGACGCTCAGGGCCATCCACATCCTTCAGCTGGTGTGGAGGACAGACATAATATGCTTTGTGCAGCTTTGGTATGATCTGATGTGATGTGGCGAAGCCTGGGCCAGAGTGCCAGTGGCAGGCAACATCTGCTCAGCTGCCCCTGCCCTGCTGAGGTCATAAGGGGGTTGCACTGCTGGGGGGTACAGGATCTGCAGTGATGCGATGCACACAGTGTTATGTGGGGGATGGGGTTGAGGTGCATTAGAGCGGAAGCTGTCTTGTCTTTTACTAGAATAATCAGAATCACTCAGTGACATTCATCAAGGACATATAGATTAGCAAATAGAAAGAGTGACAGACAAAGAGGAGAAATGAAAGACAGCAGGTAACAAACAGGTGACTGAGTGACAATGGGACAAACATGGACAGAGTGACTGAGGGGAGAGCAGAAGAGTTTACATCTGACAAAACTATTTTCAGACTAGTGGCAAACAGAGGGACAAAATCATAAAGGACAAGAGATAGGGTGCAGAAGACAGGAAGAGTGATATAGCAAGAGAGCAGTCACAATTGTGACAAGCACAGGGGGTGTGAGGTGTCTCTAGAGCAGTGTGACTCTGTGAGGACTGTGAAAAAAAATTGTAAGCAAGATCTGGTGATTTTTGCCTTGTTTTTCAAGACCATTCCAATCTATTAAAAGTGCTGTCTTTCCAATTACTGAAGCTCCCTAAGCTGTGAATACAATATCACAGAAATATCTAGCTAAACTGATAAATCCTAAAGTACTGGCTGAAAATATCAACTACATTATAAGTTTATACAGTTACATTTAATATCAATCACATCTGGAAAGCAAGTGGATCATTTTGATATCAGATATGACTTGTCTGACACATTTTGTCACCAATTAACATAAAGTAATTAAAACTTTTCATGAGATATCCTAGTCAGAAATAATGTCAGTGTTTGGTGATGTTTGCTGTCTATTAGTTGCCAGTTTTTTTTAAAGGGCTTCTCTTGTACAGTCTTAGCCATAATGCCCAGTTCAATGATGAGAATAAAATTGTCAACCAGATTTTGTTGTAAAAAACAATCAGTAAATGTTACTCAAGCAACAATTTAAAATTGCTTACCTGACCTTTGATGTAGGAAGATATATATATACTTAAAGGGACAGTCAAGTAAAAATTAAACTTTCATAATTCAGATAGGGCATGCAATTTTAAACAACTATCCAATTTACTGTTATCTTAAAATTTGCTTTGTACTCTTGGTATTCTTTGTTGAAAGCTAAACCTAGGAAGGCTCATAAACTAATTTCTAAGCCTTTGAAGGTCGGCTCTTATCTCAGTGCATTTTTACTGTTTTTTTCACAGTTAGACAGTGATAGTTCATGTGTGTCATATAGATAACATTCAGCTCACTCCAGTGGAGTTATTTACGAGTCAGCACTGATTAGCTAAAATGCAAATCTGTCAAATTAACTGAAATAAAGGGTCAGTCTGCAGAGGCTTAGATACAAGGTAATAACAGAGGTAAAAAGTGTATTAATATAACTGTTTTGGTTATGCAAAACTGTGGAATGGGTAATAAAGGGATTATCTATCTTTTTAAACAATAACAATATTTTAGTAGACTATCCCTTTAAGCAATTCATAGTAATTCACTTTCAACCAGAGATATGTAAACCAATATTGCAGCATTTTGAAAGAATCATTATAGCTCCTACATAACTGGGGATAACTCAGACATAGGACTTTTTCTGGAGAGTCATGCTTATTTTTTGCTGCCTGAGTCTGATTTCGGGAGTGGGAGAAGTGTTTTAAAAGCGGTGTGTGTGTGCAGGGGGTTGTTAATGTGTTTAGGGTAAAATGCAGTTGGGGGGGTTATAGTTGAATATGTTATGGGATCTGGATTTGATCATAAGATAAAAACAGGTACCACTGTTAATGTGGCAGATCATTTAAAATGTTAAAGTCATGTTCTGTTTTCAAATAGTGCAATTAAAAATATGGTAGAGACAGCATAATCACAGATGTGGTTTCATAGTGAAAGAATGGAGATATACAATAAATGCCTTTATCAACTCTCATTGAAAAGTATAGTTGTTACAATCAATCTTCGGCTGGCACTGTGACTATCACTCATTTTTTGGGTAACTGTATTGTGATGTTAATAAAGAAAACACTATTGGAATGAAAGGATTGTGGCCATGTATGCACCCTGCTGCTGTCAATTCCTTTTATGACCTTGGTCATCGTTTTAAACTTGTATCAGCAAAGGAAAAGCAAAATAAATTCAATGTCTTCCAATATGAAACTATTTCTTACCGGATTAGAATTTTCTTTGGCAAATGTGATGTGTTTAATATGTTCAGTAACGGGATATTCTGTGAAAAGGGACAAGTTACCAGAAGGGACAGTTCTGATTATGCAGCGGTATAACTCAATAAGTGCTGGATTTCTCATTGGATGATGTAAATGGTGCCTATGTGTTACTTCTCTTATTGGGGCACCTATACATTCGCTATCATCTTTAACTTGACTCAAAAACTATTCTGAGGAATGTAAAGGTTCTTTGTAAAAAGTATGCATTTGTGGTCTGGTAACCATGAATGCAAGAGAGGGTCTGGCCTGAATTAGTGATATCCCACAACTTAAAGGGACACTGAGCCCAAATTTTTTCTTTTGTAATTCAGAAAGAGCATGCAATTTTAAGCAACTTTCTAATTTACTCCTATAATCAATTTTTCTTCGTTCTCTTGCTATCATTATTTGAAAAAGAAGGCATCTAAGTGTTTTTTTTTTGGTTTCAGTACTCTATACAGCACTTTTTTATTGGTGGATGAATTTATCCACCAATCAGCAAGGACAACCCAGGTTTTTCACCAAAAATGGGCCAGCATCTAAACTTACATTCTTGCATTTCAAATAAAGATACCAAGAGAATGAAGAAAATTTGATAATAGGAGTAAATTAGAAGTTGCTTAAAATTTAATGCTCAATCTGAATCACGAAAGAAAAATTTTGGGTACAGTGTCCCTTTAAAAAACAAGTTGGTGACTCAGTAGCCTTACCTTAGTCACACTGCCTAGAGATTTAGCAAATATAAAGCCCACTAACAGATTAAAGAAAAAGACAAATGCGACATCATCACAAGTTCTCTAAAAGACGCTACGGAATTTGGCGGCGCTGTACAAATAAATAATGATAATAATAATAAAAGATGCTAAATTCTGCGTGTAAAATAATGAAAAAGATTTTGTGTATATTATTTACTGCTCTTTGTATAATGCAGATATATTAAGTGCCTATATATATATTCATGCTACTTTATGTAGCATCAGCAGATAGAGTTTTCAAATTGGGCCAATTTTGACAAATGCAGTATGAATGGGAGCTTTGTAACACAGATATACTCCTTGACGTGTGTATGATATAGGCACTCTTGCCTGCCGTAACAAAAACAGGAATTAAATGCAATAAATATAAAACAGTCTTTCTTCTTTATAGCTGCTCCTCTTAATACATAGGTCTCCATTTATTAAGCAGCAGATGCTGCCTCGGAGACCGCGAGCCTGAAATGAAGTTAGGAAGCAGCGGTCATAAGAACATTGCTCCTTAACTTGTCATCATCCCGATCCGATCACCGGAAATGCTTATGGAATGTTAAATGCAGACGGTGTATGCTATCGGCATTTAGCGAGGTTGAGCGGACATGCTTTGCTACAGCGAATCATATCTGATTGACTTTTAATAAATCTACCCCATATTCTGAACTATAAAAACATAAAATAGTGTAGTGAGATAAAGTGAGCCCCAACCATATAGCAGCATTTACTTATGAACCAAGAATATTATAGACGATTACTAATAAACTAAGGAGACCCATTGATTACGGCTATGAGGAGGGGATAATAATTAGAAGTGAAAAATATAATTTCACACCTAACCAACCAAATATCCCATATTATTATCAACTACCTAAAATCCACAAACAAATTGTCAAATTCTCAAGGGTGACCCATAATTGCAGAGCAAACATAATTACTGATAAATTATTAACATACATTGAATGCATTGGTCTATCTTACTTAGGAACCCTATTTTGGCGGAAGTTTTATTTATTTAATTTAATTTTTTATTTTTAAAGGGCTAAATTATGAGTGGAGTGCTAACAGTATTGTGCGAGCGAACAGGGGTTTATCACGGATGTTTTTCGTTCGATGAATGTAAACCCGATCGCAATTGAAGTTAACACTTGTCGGGTTAGTGCGACCTCACAGGTCTGGTTAACAATTTCCTGAAGCAAAAAAGTGTCACAAAACACATCAAAAATACATTACAAAGTATAGTTACACTCATAACAACACCATCTAATAAGAATTATTAAACAAATATTGCACAAAAAAAGTTAACATTGAGATACATACATACGCATGACGAAATATGTATGTGTGTGTGTGTGTGTATATATATATATATATATATATATATATACAGTATATGTATATATTGTGACAGGGTCAGAGATCATTATTATGTTAGCAGGAGAATGGAAATGCAGGGAGAAATTTTGACCGAAATGGAATCAAGGGCCCTGTGGGAGTGAGATGCACTGGCAACATTGTTGCAGTTAAAGGGGGTGGCTTACCTGGGCTATAAGAGAGCAGGTCACGTAGGCTTGGGCCTCTTCTTCCTGTTCTGCTGCCACTGGAGAAGTCCTGTCAAGTTCCGGGGAATTTGACGATGGATCGTGCTAGAAGGGTTCGGTTCCTCCACGGCGGTTTGGCGATGAGGAGGATGAGTCTGGCCGGCCGTCGACACCTGCAAGGGAAACAAGTGGAGATGAGTATATTCCCCAGACCCCTGGGGCATACCATCCCACATCCCAACCTAGGTCCCGGTCAGCTAGGCCGTCATTGGCAAAAAGGGGTTCCCAAGTGGGGGCCCGGTTGGTGATGTCCCAGGGTGGGGATCCGGGATTGGGGGGCCAGGGGCCTAGTGCTAGTCAGGAGGTTCATGGTAGTGTAGCGCTCCCTCCGGTGGTGGCTGGACCCCCTGTTGCTCCGGTCCTGCCTCCGGAGACATTGGCTACTGTTGTGGCCTTGGTCCAGACTTTGGCTGCGGCCTTGTCAGGGACTGCGATCCCTTCTTCGGTGGGCGGGGCCTCCAGTAGTGTGGAGCCTATGGGCAGTCTTAGGGCGTCCATTGCTTCGGGCGCGACCATTAGTGACGTTACTTCCGGTGCGACGGGTGGTGACGTCACTTCCGGTTTGGCGATTCCAGCAGTGGAGACAAGCGCAAGCAACGGGCTGACAGGATCTTCCCCGCGGGAGCCCCCAGGTAAGAAGGGAGCTCCTTGGGTGGGGAAGAGGGCCTCTGATGCGCAGCGTGGTAGGTCTTGTGAATATAAGAGTAAAAGAGGCGCTGGGGCAGTGCGATGGAGGAGAGGAGTATTAGTGAGTTGCCAGCTGTTGAATTGGGGGCGCAAGCTGACAGAGCCCTATCTGGCCAGGTCTGCTTGAGGGCTAATGATAATAGAGGGTCACTTATGCAGGATAGGCCACAACTTTTGAATGCAGCGAGCAGTGTCTGCGGGGCTAGTGTGTCTGATACGAATGGATCAGGGGTTCAACATGCAGCGAGCCTGAGGGCACCATCATTAAGGCAGCCCATTGGCGCAGGAGAGGGTTCTTTTCAATGGGCCAGGGAACTCGGGTGGAACTTTAGGCCAAAGGGATGGGCAGAATCCCCTGAGTTTAGGGACGTCCGCTGGGGGCGGTGGGGGCTCTTTGGGTATGTACAGGTGTGTGAATACATGTGTATCTGTACAAGGGGGTCAGGGGGCTCTTCTATTGCCCGAGGTGCTCCCTTCTTGTCTCCTTCTTTGCAGGAGGAACGAGTCAGGATGGAGGCAGGAGCTGGTATCGGTGGTGTGCAAGGCCAGGGGCGGGGAGTCACCTGGGTCAGCAATGGCAGGTGGGGTCGGCAGTAGCAGTCCCGTCCACTTCAGCAGCAGGTGAGTTGATACCTTTTCACCGCACTCGCACATATGTTAATTCGTCACATAGTGACTCTAGCTTAGACTGTGAGGCAGTTGCAGGGTTAAACAAGGGACACAGACATATGTTTCATGTTATTAAAAAACTGCGTAGGGATGTCCAGGCTATACAGACACAGAGCCAAGGGAGTCGAGTGGGACCAGGGGTGCTGGCTTTAGAAGGTATGGCTGGGGGGCCAGGGTGTCTTATTACTGTTACAGGTTCTGTGGCACGCCGGGCGGCTATCCATGGGGATACTTATCCATGGGAGGTACATTCGCTGCACGACCACCTGAAGACTAAGATCATTAGGAAGATTCAGGAAGGGAGGTACGTCAATGTTTTTGACCTCTCGGTGGAAGCATATCGGGCGAAGGAGATGGCGGAAGAGGGCACCGGGCCGAAGAAGGTAAAGAGACCGGACACATTTGAAGAGTGGAGGCGGTGTTTTTATGTCCTAGCTTCCTGCTACATAGAACGGTGGCCGGGCCAGGCGATCGCTGTCATGAAATATTTGGACACCATGGAAAGAATCCATAGGAGATACCATGACGGAGCATGGAGAGACTATGATATGCGTTTCAGGCGGAAGATGGAGGGGAACCCTTTGCTCAATTTTGGTACTATGGAAATGCACCTGTGGGCGCAGCTTGGACCAGAGAGGCCCCCGTCACTGGTTGGTGGTGGATCTGCTGGGGCGCCAAGGTCATGGCCGCGGCTTAGAAGGAGAGGATGTGAGTGTTGGAAGTATCAAGATAAACAGTGTGATAGGGGTGCGGCATGCTCCTTTCGGCACGTTTGTCAATACTGCGGCGCCCCCCACCCAGGCGCGGATTGTTCAAAGAGAAGAGATACCGCGGGTGAGCGGGGCGGATTCAAGGCTCCTGCGGGAAAGGGCGGCAACACCTCTGAGGTGGGTCACCATCGAGCCACGGATCAATAGGTACCCGGATAGGGCCGCAGCAGGCCTGCTGCGGGCCGGCTTGACAGTGGGTTTCGTCATCTCGGTAGATAGAGTGGTTGTGGGGGCTGCTAGGCGTAGGAACTTGAAATCAGTTTACGAACTCCCACACGTGGTTCAAGCGAATTTTGGGCCCATATAGGGAGCCACCGTTTAAGGATCTGGTAGTTTCTCCATTTGGGGTGGTCCCTAAGAAGGAGCCGGGTACGTTTTGGCTGATCCAGCATCTTTCTTACCCAAGAGGAGCATCAGTAAACGACGCAATACCGGAGGCTCTGAGTTCAGTGCGTTACCAATCCTTCGTCCAGGCGGTGGAGCTAGTCAGGAAATTTAGGCGTGGAGTGCTTATGGCAAAAATGGACATTGAATCTGCGTTCCGTTTACTGCCAATTCATCCCTCATCCTTTAGACTGATGGGATGTTTTTTCGGCGGGGGCTACTATGTGGATAGATGCCTCCCCATGGGATGCTCCATTTCGTGTGCTTATTTTGAAGCATTTAGCACATTCCTTCATTGGGCAATTGAGTGTGTTGTGGGTCGTGGAGTGGTGGCCCACTACTTGGACGATTTCCTGTTTGTGGAGGGACCGGGCTCGCCTCGCTGCCAGGAAGTTATGTACACGGTGGAGGCCCTGATGGCGGAATTTGGGGTTCTGTTGGCACTCGATAAAATCCAGGGCCCTTGTACGTGTTTAACATTCCTGGGTATTGAGATTGATTCAGTTGCCTTGCAGTGTAGCTTGCCTCAAGACAAGCTTGGTAAGCTGCTTGGAATGGTGCAGGGTGCTCTTAGTAAAGAGCGCACGTGCGTTTGGGAGTTGCAGTCATTGCTAGGCTTGCTTAATTTTGCGGGCCGAGTGATCCCCATGGGCCGCATATTTAACAAGCGCCTGGAAGCGCTGTTAAGGGGTGGACCCGCGGGGGGCCAGAAATTCAAGATTTCTCAGGACATGAAGGAGGATCTTAAGGTATGGGAAACCTTCCTTCGCGACTTTAACGGAGTATGCTTGTGGAGGGAGAAGATGGCTTCTAATCAAGCCCTTCATCTTTTCACAGACGTGGCAGGAGCCAGTGGATATGGGGCCTATTTCAATGGCTCATGGAGCGCGGGCGCATAGCCATCGGATTGGGTTTCGCAAGGTTTGACCTGGAACCTATGCCTGTTGGAATTGTTTCCAATAGTGCTGGCGGTGGAGTTATGGGCCCCCAAGTTTGCAAATAAATCTGTTGTATTCTGGACGGATAACATCGGTGTGGTCCATTCAATCAATGGATTGTCAGCCGTCTCACCGGCAGTGGTGAGGTTGTTGAGGCATTTAGTGCTGCGCTGCTTACAGTACAATATCGAGTTTAGATCACGGTATATCCCGGGGGTTAGTAATACCATAGCAGATGCTCTGTCAAGATTTAGGTGGGACGAGTTTAGGCAGTTAGCACCGCATGCAGATTCTGAAGGTGTTCCATGCCCATCTTATCTTTGGCAGGTGGCGGTCCCTGGGAAGCGCTGTTGCCCTTAGTTCATGCATCTTTGGCCCCATCCACATGGCAGGCATATGTGCGGCATTGGTCAGATTGGGTGGAGTTCTGTGAGTCTTCAGGGGTGTCTGAAGGAGCGAGGCAGCAGGTAACGTTATTGAACTGGTAAGCTGAGCTAAGAGCTTGAGGGTTTAAAAAAGGGGCTGTTCAAGGTCGCTAAGCGGCATTGGCTTTCTTTATCAAGCTTTACAGGTTACCCGATTTTGGAAGCAGTTTCCTGGTCCAGAGGATTGTGTGAGGATGGGTGCGTACAGAGATCCGGGCACCGGATAAGCGCGAACCTATAACAGTGTCATGGCTGAAATCTTTGCTGAGGATTTTGCCGCAGGTATGTGCTTCAGCTGCTGAGGCTACATTGTTTCGCGCAGCTTTTCGCTTTCCATGGAGCCTTAATGTACGCCTCGGGGAGCTGGTGGCGCAGAGCAAAGTGACTATGACGGGGGGGGGGGGGGGTGTTGACGTCACATGTCAGGTTATTGGAAGACATAGTTTTACTATACATCCCACGTTCTAAGACGGTCCAGGATGCTAGAGGGGCATGGCTGAAGTTACCGGCTGCGAGTGATAGGGAGATATGTCTTGTGGCACGGTTGAAAGATTATCAGTTGGCAAGGCAGCGCGTAGGGACGCATTTTCTGTGTCATGTGAATGGTAGTCCACTGACGTAGTTCCAGTTCAGGAGAGTGTTTGGTTCGGCCGTGACTGCTGCAGATTTGAGTGGAATGAATCTAGCCCCTCATTCTTTTAGGATAGGGGCTGCTACAGCTGCTGCGGAGCTGGGTTGGTCTGATGAACGGATAAAGGCATTAGGGCGATGGCAGTCGGGTAGGTACAGGTTGTACGTGAGGCCGGTGGCTGGGCAGTGAGTTTGGTAACGTCAATAGGAACAAATGGTGTTAAATAAAGTTGACCTAGCGGTCTTTACCCAACTCTTGTGTGTTGTGTGTTTATTTCAAGTTGATAGTTTAGAGTTCTATTATTAAGAGCAGCAGAACGAAGACTAGGGCATTTGATCCCTTATGGAAATGCAGGGAGAAATTTTGACCAAAATGGAATTAAGGGTTAAGGCCCTGTGGGAGTGAGATGCACTGGCAACATTGTTGCAGTTAAAGGGGGTGGCTTTCCTGGGCTATAAGAGAGCAGGTCACGTAGGCTTGGGCCTCTTCTTCCTGTTCTCCTACCACTGGAGAAGTCCTCCACCCTCCCATCCCAAAGTTTGTGCAACCAGTTAGTCAACATTAGGGTGACTTAGTAGCATGGCTGACACAAGGTTATTCTACTCAGTGTACATAAGTCCATGCCTTTAATTTATTTCACGCTCCCCCTGAGAAGATCCTGCTGTCCGTCTTGATTCTTCGGTTGCCAATTTGGTTGGAGTATTCAAGAATATTACACCCAAGTTGGGCGGTTGGTCTGGCCCCTGGTGGTGACAGGTAGAGTGAATGACGGCCAGTGTGGGGAAGCGGCTTCATCAGGTGTGGGCCTGGTGAAGCTTCTCCACCTCGAGCGGACGCGAATATGCAAGCATCCCTGTCAACTTATGGGCGTAGTAGCTAGGCTCTGCCCCGCTTCGCCTTTCTGACCTGGGGCCAGATCAGCTTGACAAGGGTACTTATGGTTAGGGTTGATTGCCGCCTACTGATTTGGTTGTTTATTCATTTGTTTCTTAATTAGGAAAAAATGGTGTTAAGAAAAGTTGACCTAGCGGTCTTTACCCAACTCTTGTGTGTTGTGTGTTTATTTCAAGTTGATAGTTTAGAGTTCTATTATTAAGAGCAGCAGAACGAAGACTAGGGCATTTGATCCCTTATGGAGCTCTCTGTTTATCCAGAATGAAAACAGTTACATTTAAGGTGCTCTCAGCTGGTGCAATTAGCTAGCTAGCAAAAGGCTGCTCTGAGAGCAAAGCATTGTCTCTCTCTTCCTCCTGTGAGGAGGAAATCACCTGACAGACTGCCTGTAAGCACAGAGGCACAGAGGGAGACAAAGCAGGTACTCTAAACTATTGTTTTTTCTATAAAGCAGTTGTTTACTGGGGACAGATTAGATTCCCCATTAATATAGTTAGGAATTCTTCAAAGTTTAGTAGTTAGCCTCCTGAGTTAGGAGTAGGTGTTTGTTTTGGTTTGTGAATCAAAAGCTAATTATGTGAAACCTACTGTGTAACAAATAGTTTGTTTCTGAATCAAATGAACTATTCCTTCTTGCTAAAGCCAAAAGCTCAGCCACCTTGTCACAATATATATATATATTTATATGTGTATATATGTATTTACAGACATATATATATATATACACATAAATACATATGTACGCACGCACACACACACACACACATATATATATATATATATATATATATATATATACACACACTGCATAATGAACAGTGAAGACTCAGTATTTTTTAAAAGGACAAATTTATTTTAACGTTTCAGGGACATTCTTCCCCTTCTTCAGAACACAAAAATGATGCACAGCATCCTATTAAATAAGGCAAACAATCAAATGATTACTTCCCCCAGTGAAAGGTGCCAAACACAAAACACTGTACGAGAATCGCCAAACCGGAAGTGCTAAAACCAGTCACTTCCGGTCCGGCGTAGTTCAATGACAATCCTTACAAAGATCAATACTTAATCAGTGAAACAAACCATATATCAAATCTAACTGTGACTGTGTTACAAGCCAAGACTAAAATAGTAAAAAGAAATACCCTCAGTGTCCAATTCGAGTAAGTGGGGTAAACGGCTGTTACTCGAATTGGACACTGAGGGTATTTCTTTTTACTATTTTAGTCTTGGCTTGTAACACAGTCACAGTTAGATTTGATATATGGTTTGTTTCACTGATTAAGTATTGATCTTTGTTAGGATTGTCATTGAACTACGCCGGACCGGAAGTGACTGGTTTTAGCACTTCCGGTTTGGCGATTCTCGTACAGTGTTTTGTGTCTGGCGCCTTTCACTGAGGGAGGTAATCATTTGATTGTTTGCCTTATTTAAGAGGATGCTGTGCATCATTTTTGTGTTCTGAAGAAGGGGAAGAATGTCCCCGAAACGTTAAAATAAATTTGTCCTTTTTGAAAAAACCCTGAGTCTTCACTGTTCATTGTGCAGTGTGTATTTATAATTGGAGTAGAAGCTCAGGTCGTTGTCCCTGGTGGGCAGATTTATATATATATATATATATATATATATATATATATATATATATATATATATATATATATATATATATATATATATAGGCATAAATATATATTTTTGTGCAAAAAAAATCATATACAGTGAGGGAAAAAATTATTTGATCCCCTGCTGATTTTGTACGTTTGCCCACTGACAAAGAAATGATCAGTCTATAATTTTAATGGTAGGTTTATTTAAACAGTGAGAGAAAGTATAACAACAACAAAATCCAGAAAAACGCTTTTAAAAAAGTTATAAATTGTATTGCATTTTAATGAGTGAAATAAGTATTTGATCCCTTATCAATCAGCAATATTTCTGGCTCCCAGGTTTCTTTTACACAGGTAACGAGCTGAGATTAGGAGCACTCTCTTAAAGGGAGTGCTCCTAATCTCAGCTTGTTACCTGTATAAGAGACACCTGTCCACAGAAGCAATCAATCAATCAGATTCCAAACTCTCCACCATGGCCAAGACCAAAGAGCTGTCCAAGGATGTCAGGGACAAGATTGTAGACTTACACAAGGCTGGAATAGGCTACAAGACAATCACCAAGCAGCTTAGTGAAAAGTTGACAACAGTTGGTGTGATTATTCGCAAATGGAAGAAACACAAAATAACTGTCAATCTCCCTCGGTCTGGGGCTCCATGCAAGATCTCACCTCGTGGAGTTTCAATGATCATGAGAACGGTGAGGAATCAGCCCAGAACTACACAGGAGGATCTTGTCAATGATCTTAAGGCAGCTGAGGCCATAGTCACCAAGAAAACAATTGGTAACACACTCGGCCATGAAGGACTGAAATCCTGCAGTGCCGTTAAGGTCCCCCTGCTCAAGCACATGTACAGGCCCATCCAAAGTTTGCCAATGAACATCTGAATGATTCAAAGGAGAACTGGGTGAAAGTGTTGTGGTCAGATGAGACCAAAATCAAGTTCTTTGGCATCAACTAAGCTTGCTGTGTTTGGAGGAGGAGGAATGTTGCCTATGACCCCAAGAGCACCATCCTCACCATTAAACATGGAGGTGGAAACATTATGCTTTGGGGGTGTTTTTCTGCTAATAGAACAGGAAAACTTCACCGCATCAACGGGACGATGGACAGGGCCATGTACCGTCAAATCTTGGTTGAGAACCTCCTTCCCTCAGTCAGGGCATTGAAAATGGGTCGTGGATAGGTATTCCAGCATGACAATGACCCAAAAGACACGGCCAAGGCAACAAAGAAGTGGCTCAAGAAGAAGCACATTAAGGTCCTGGAGAGGCCAAGCCAGTCTCCAGACCTTAATCCCATAGAAAATCTGTGAAGGGAGCTGAAGGTTCGAGTTGCCAAACGTCAGCCTCAAACCTTAATGACTTGGAGACGATCTGCAAAGAGTGGGACAAAGATGAGATGTGTGCAAACCTAGTGGCCAACTACAAGAAACGTCTGAACTCTGTGAATGCCAACAAGGGGTTTGCCACCAAGTACTAAGTCATGTTTTGCAAAGGGGTCAAATACTTATTTCACTCCTTAAAATGCAAATCAATTTATAACTTTTTTGAAATGCGTTTTTCTGGATATTTTTTTGTTATTCTGTCTCTCACTATTCAAATAAACCTACCATTAAAATTATAGACTGATCATTTCCTTGTCAGTGGGTAAACATACAAAATCAGCAGGGGATCAAATAATTTTTCCTCACTTTGTGTGTGTGTGTGTGTGTATATATATATATATATATATATATATATATATATGTGTGTGTGTGTGTGTATATATATATATATATATATATATATATATATATGTGTGTGTGTGTATACAGTATATAGGTGGCCCTCGGTTTACGCCGGTTCAATTTGCGCCGTTTCAGAATAACAACCTTTTTTTTTTCAGTCATGGGACTGCTATTGAAATGCATTGAAAAGCAGTGCACTAATTAAAATAGCCAGTAGGTGGAGCTGTCCGCTTGTGTTTCAGCAAAGTTAAGCAAGTTTAACAGCCTGAAATTGATCTGTGTACACAGATCAGACCAGAGCTATTGAGCAAGATCTACAGCCAAAAACAACCTGATGACAATTCCTTGTCACCACTGAAGGGGGCGCAAAAATGGACTAGGGAGATTAAAATGATACAAAACAATGCAAACATATGAATAATACTAGACAATGCAAAGGTGTGAATGATAAAATGATCAATGCATATAATATGCTATAACTTATCAGTCCATTGAAAAATTCGTCTCTGTTGATGAATGTTCCAGTTTGATTTGTTGGTGTCTTTAACCTTGAATCACGGCAGCTCCTTCCCAGAAAAAGGTCAAAAGGAATCTGTGATGGTACAACAAAACACAGAAGGGCGCCTCCTAGTGTGATATAGTATAGGCAATGTATTTTGCAAATGGCAGTAGAAAGATACTCACAAGTGTGGCAGCACTCACTCGTGCTTAGTAGCACCTACTGGGATCTCTCAGTGTCCCAGCTCACTGTTCTTGGGCTCTCACGCACCTCCATCTGGGGCGTAGTCTACAACCAGGAAAGAACAAGCTCTCAGTCAAGTGAAATATAAAGATCTACAGCCACTTCCCTATTATCTTAATGTCCAGCTGCTTGAGGTGAGGGTGCCTAACTGCCTATTAATCACTGCAGATTGAAATGCATAGAATAGGTGCAGACCTAATATTATCTAACATGCTAACAATGCAGAGAACTGTTTGCAGAAAAATGCAAGTAAAAAAACGTTTTTGTTCATTAAACTTAGTTTGATGATGATACAATCTATATTATTAGGTTTATAATGCTGTTTAGCATTTAAAGTCTTCATTTCAAACCTTTAAAAATAATGTATTAGGTGTTACTTATGACAATTTTGAGAGGGGTCTGGAACCTAACTCCCTCACTTCCCATTGACTTACATTATAAAGTGGGTTTCAATTTACAACGGTTTCGATTTACAACCATTCCTCCTGGAACCTAACCCCGGCGTAAACTGAGGGCTACCTGTATATGTATATATATATATATATATATATATATATATACAGTGGGGCAAAAAAGTATTTAGTCAGCCACCAATTGTGCAAGTTCTCCCACTTAAGAAGATGAGAGAGGCCTGTAATTTTCATCATAGGTATACCTCAACTATGAGAGACAAAATGTGGAAACAAATCCAGACAATCACAAGTATTTGGTCAATATCAAAAGTTCCTCTCAATACTTTGTTATATATCCTTTGTTGGCAATGACAGAGGTCAATCGTTTTCTGTAAGTCTTCACAAGGTTGTCACACACTGTTGCTGGTATGTTGGCCCATTCCTGCATGCAGATCTCCTCTAGAGCAGTGATGTTTTGGGGCTGTCGCTGGGCAACACAGACTTTCAACTCCCTCCAAAGGTTTTCTATGGGGTTGAGATCTGGAGACTGGCTAGGCCACTCCAGGACCTTGAAATGCTTCTTACGAAGCCACTCTTTCGTTGCCCGGGTGGTGTGTTTGGGATCATTGTCATGCTGAAAGACCCAGCCACATTTCATCTTCAATGTCCTTGCTGATGGAAGGAGGTTTGCACTCAAAATCTCACGATACATGGCCCCATTCATTCTTTCATGCACACGGATCAGTCGTCCTGTTTCCTTTGCAGAGAAACAGCACCAAAGCATGATGTTGCCACCCCCATGCTTCACAGTAGGTATGGTGTTCTTTGGTTGCAACTCAGCATTCTCTCTCCTCCAAACACAACGAGTTGTGTTTCTACCAAACAGTTCTACTTTGGTTTCATCTGACAATATGACATTCTCCCAATCCACTTCTGGATCATCCAAATGTTCTCTAGCATACTTCAGACAGGCCCGGACATATACTGGCTTAAGCAGGGGGACACGTCTGGCACTGCAGGATCTGAGTCCCTGGCGGCGTAGTGTGTTACTGATGGTAGCCTTTGTTACGTTGGTCCCAGCTCTCTGCAGGTCATTCACTAGGTCCCCCTGTGTGGTTCAGGGATGTTTTCTCACCATTCTTGTGATCATTTTGACCCCACGGAGTGAGATCTTGCATGGAGCCCCAGATCAAGGGAGATTATCAGTGGTCTTGTATGTCTTCCATTTTCTAATTATTGCTCCCACAGTTGATTTATTCACACCAAGCTGCTTGCCTATTGCAGATTCAGTATTCCCAGCCTGGTACAGGTCTACAATTTTGTTTCTGGTGTCCTTCGACAGCTCTTTGGTCTTCACCATAGTGGAGTTTGGAGTGTGACTGTTTGAGGTTGTGGACAGGTGTCTTTTATACTGATAACAAGTTCAAACAGGTGCCATTAATACAGGTAATGAGTGCATGACAAAAGAAATAATACCATGAAATGGCAAGCAATTGAATGGGTTAAAAGCCCCCCTAAAAGTGGGGACAGAGATAAGGCATTAGGGAAGCGTGAAATGTTTTGGATATTTAGGCTACAAACACGGGTCCCCTTAGGCCTCAACTCTGAGTATGACCTAATCAATTATTGGAAGTAAATATCTAAAAACGATTGGTTTGTTTACACCATAATAGGTGTGTTCTGGTTCGAGACTTCTTATTCTAGGTCCTTTCTGTCATTCATATAACATAGTAGTTGTGCTGTGTATTCAGCCTTTTTTTTTTTTTTTTACATAGTGTGTTATTGGGAGCATATATAAGCAACATACAATCTAATGTCTATCTTATATAAGTCAATATTGATCATACACAGTATGATTGTTTGATAGAAATGTTTGTTGTTTATATTTCACATTGGCAGACTGTTAGACTGGTTTTATTGTACACTTTGCATTACTGGCCACAGTCAATACAAGTAATAATGTCTTTGTATCGATAATATACTCCCATACACACTGAACTGATAATCACTGTAAGTACTTCTTTGTGGACTTTGTATACAATCAAAAAAAACAATTGGGCCCACAATATTGAATCATATATTGGATCTGTTATGTCTAGATTAACATATATTCTGCCAATATACATTTTTGAACTGCTTTATATCTATAGCCTGTTTATGGGTTGTGTATATATTTACAATTATAATGTGCAGAGCACATTGCAATCCACACTTTTTTGGCGTTTCAATGACAGACGCAATAATATTTTGACTCAGTCTGCAAATCAGTACTTCTAACTAACAAGTATATAGTTTATTCTCCCTTAATTTACATGCATTTCTTTCTCTTTTTTGTGCTAGCCAACCGATTCTTTTATCCTATCGCATTGTGGGGGGTAGTTATCAAGCCGTCAACCTCAAATACGCTGGAATTCCGCAGTGTATTTGTGGCGAGGCTGATTCGCCTTAGTTATCAAAGGCTTCAGACCGGCAAAAGTAGAATTTTGTGACGTAAACTTCGATCCGCCGGACTCAGTCCGACACAGATCGATTCTTAAGTCACTCCAGATGTTCCGCACACAAGTGCGGCACAATCTGACTACTTTTGCTAGTTATCAAATGACTAGCAGGTACGCTCGGCACTTTTACGGCCCAGCGTACCTGGTTTTCAAACCGCCACCCCTGGAGGTGGCGGATCCCATAGGAATCAATGGGAGTCTGACCATAGCGAAAGTACAAGTTCGCTGCTGCCAGACATCCCATTGATTCCTATGGGAGATGTCTGCACCTAACACCCTAACATGTACCCCGAGTCTAAACACCACTAATCTGTCCCCCCTACACCACCGCAACTAAATAAAATGATTAACCCCTAAACCGCCGCTCACGGAGCCCACCGCAAGCTACTCTATACCTATTAACCCCTAAACCGCCGCTCCCTGACCCTGCCGCAACTATAATAAGTGTATTAACCCCTAAACCGCCGCTCCCTGACCCTGCCGCAACCTATATTACATTTATTAACCCCTATCCTTCCCCCCCTACACCGTCGCCACCTATAATAAATTTATTAACACCTATTCTGCCCCCCACTACACCGCCCTCACCTATAATAAATTTATTAACACCTATCCTGCCCCCCACTACACCGCCGCCACTGTAATAAAATTATTAACCCCTAAACCTAAGTCTAACACTAACCCTAACACCCCCCTAACTTAAATATTAATTAAATAAATCTAAATAATATTTCTATTATTAACTAAGTTAATCCTATTTAAAACTACTTACCTATAAAATAAACCCTAATATAGCTACAATATAAATAATAATTATATTGTAGCTATCTTAGGGTTTATTTTTATTTTACAGGTAACTTTCAATTTATTTTAACTAGGTACAATAGCTATTAAATAGTTATTAACTATTTAATAGCTTACCTAGCTAAAATAAAGAGAAATTTACCTGTAAAATAAAAACTAACCTAAGTTACAATTACACCTAACACTACACTACACTTAAATAAATTATTCCTATTTAAAACTAAATACTTACCTGTAAAATAAACCCTAAGATAGATACAATATAAATAATAATTATATTATAGCAATCTTAGGATTTATTTTTATTTTACAGGTAACTTGGTATTTATTTTAGCTAGTTAGAATAGTTATTAAATAGTTATTAACTATTTAATAACTACCTAGCTAAAAGAAATACAAAATTACCTGTAAAATAAATCCTAACCTAAGTTACAATTAAACCTAATACTACACTATCATTAAATTAATTAAATAAACTACCTACAAATAACTACAATTAAATACAATTACATAAACTAACTAAAGTACAAAAAATAAAAAAAGCTAAGTTACAAAAAATAAAAAAAATAAGTTACAAACATTTAAAAAAATATTACAACAATTTTAAGCTACTTACACCTAATCTAAGCCCCCTAATAAAATAACAAACCCCCCAAAATAAAAAAATGCCCTACCCTATTCTACATTAAAAAAGTTCAAAGCTCTTTTACCTTACCAGCCCTTAAAAGGGCCTTTTGTGGGGGCATGCCCCAAAGAGTTCAGCTCTTTTGCCTGTAAAAGAAAAATACAACCCTCCCCCCCAACATTAAAACTCACCACCCACATACCCCTAATCTAACCCAAACCCCCCTTAAAATAATCTGATCCAATCAGATTCAAGTTCAATCCGATTGGCTGATCGGAACAGCCAATAGAATGCGAGCTCAATCTGATTGGCTGATTGGATCAGCCAATCGGATTGAACTTGAATCTGATTGACTGATTCCATCAGCCAATAAGATTTTTCCTACCTTAATTCCGATTGGCAAAGAGAATAAAATAGACACAAATGGGGTGTTTAATATTAGTAGTATACAGTTAAAAGAGGATGAAACAAGAATTTTGAGTCATGGACTCTCATTTGCACCCAGCTCTAAAATGAATAAGTTTAACACACATGTACATGTTAAGAAATTCATAAGAAATTTAACGCTCAAGCGCTATTTCTTAAAAGACCCATTAGATAGGACTAAAGAAACTGAGGTGAGACAAGAAAAATTTATCCATACAGATTTGAAAAATAAATCTACATTTAATCCCACCTTTTGCAAAGGGAGTAACTTGGAAACATTTGAGTTATTGGTACTTAGGGATCTCAAAAAGAGTAAACCTTCACAATACACGAGATCAAATATGAGCAAACAAGATCTTTTAATTTTGGAAGGTTTAAAGAAGAATGGTGACGTGACTATAAAGCCCGCCGACAAGGGAGGTGGGATTGTAGTCATGGACACGAAATATTATAAATCTGAAGCCCTAAGACTACTCAATGATAAAAAAACATATAAAAAATTAGAACTGAATCCTACTAACAAATTTGCAGCCAATCTTAAAAAGATTATTATGGAAGGAAAGACTTTAGGAATTCTGAATAATAAGGAGGTAGATTTCCTGGACCCGAAATTCCCTAGGGTCCCGGTGTTCTATTTCCTTCCAAAGATCCATAAGGATCTTAGGAACCCCCCTGGAAGGCCAATTATCTCCGGAGTGGGATCTCTTTCATCTAATCTCTAACAGTATGTGGATGTATTCTTGCAGAAGTATGTAAGGCAATTGAACTCTTATTTAAGAGATTCAACTCAGGTTTTAAACATACTCGATACAATCAAATGGGAGAAAGACTGGTTTCTAGTAACCTGTGACATCACCTCATTGTATACGGTGATTGATCACCAACAAACCAGACATTGAATTAGAACAAAACTCCTTTTTGTTAAAGAGTATATCTTTCATATTACACAATAATTATTTTTCGTTTGATAAAAACTTCTATCTCCAGGTTGAGGGGACCGCCATGGGCACGAGGTTTGCACCAAGTTATGCCAATCTGTTTGTAGGCCACTGGGAAGAAAATTTCTTCATGGAGAGTGGCTTTGGTGCAAACCTTGTGCTCTATGGCAGATATATAGACGATATGCTGATGATTTGGAGGGGCTCCGAAATGGAGTTGAATAACATGCTCACGAACATGAATACCAATGATAAAGGCCTAAAATTTACATCTAATTATAGTCAAGAAAAAGTTACTTTCCTTGACCTAGAGATTATGGTGATAAATGACTCTATTGAGACAAGAACACACTTTAAGGATGTAGATTCTAACAGCTTTATACATTCAGATAGTTGTCACCTTCAACGGTGGAAGGAAAATATCCCTGTAGGTCAAGCTTTAAGGATACGTAAGAACTGCTCTAGACTAATGGACTTTGAGGAGCAAATAGGGACACTAATGGAGAAATTTAAAGATAGGGGCTATGATGAGGAGCTAGTCCAAAGTGCTACTAGTAGAGCTAGATCATCTAATAGGAAAACACTGCTCACCTATAAAGAAAAAGACAATCTTAACGAAAAAGATACTATTGATACACCATTTATCACTGATTACAGTAATGATCATGGTACTGTAAGAAAAATTCTTAATAAACACTGGCACATCCTACAAGCAGACCCCATCATAGGGAAGAATTTGACTGATAGACCAAGATTAGTGTTTAGAAAATCAAGAAATTTAAAACAAATACTAGTCCCTAGTACTTTTCAAGAAAAAATTAGTCTAAACACACAATTAGATATTTCAGGAAAGAAAGTGGCAGGTTTTTTCCCCTGTTATACATGCAAGGCTTGCCAGCATAGCTGTAAGAAAAATTCTTTAATAATTCCACCTAAAGGTGATGTATTTCAAATAAAAGAACTTATAAGATGCACGACAAAAGGGGTCATTTATGTACTCCAATGTTCTTGCAATTTGATATACTTTGGAGAAACAAAAAGGATGTTAAAGGATAGGATCAGGGAGCACCTGTTGTGTATAGAGAAAGAAAGAGAAGATACTAGACTCTACAAACATTTTAAAGAAGTACATAAAGGGCAGACAAAGGATTTAACTTTCTGGGGAATACAACACATTAAGTGTCACTGGAGAGGAGGGAACATAGATAAATTACTATGTATAAAAGAAGCAGAGTACATATACAAATACAACACTTTACATCCAGCTGGTCTGAACTCTGAACTCGACATCTCACCTTTCGTTTTAGACTAATTTTGGTTTAGTACGACTTTGCACTATCCTATTTTTAATAGTTTCTAATTAACCTCACAATATTTTTTTTGTAACTATATTCTTAGTTTTATGGGGTATATAATTTTCAATTTCTATGTTTGCTACTCATTCATAGTTTAATATTGTTCACTATTTTTAAACTCGATTAGCTTAACTGTGTCATTGCAAGCACCTACATTATTTCTCATTACGGCAGAAAAATGCAGTCATATATATATAAAAAATTTTCACCTTAGTTTGTAGTGCAAATAATAATTTTTTACCTATATTATTTTTTTACTATAAGCACACTAGTCTATAATGACTTTTAGCACAGTCACACTTTATGACCACTCTAGTGAGGATGTTTTGTCGCTCTTTTAAATCCTCCTTTCAGCACTTTGTGAATACATCTTTGAACCTAAGTTAAACCTTTATTTTTATTTTCTTTACTCTTTTTAACTGTAAATTACGTCAAAATGCCCCAAATGTTAGCATCTCTGTATACTTTCTCATATTTAACTAGATATAAGTGGCTTGTTTTCTATTGTATTTAGATGTATATATTTTTTCTTAGTTGCCAGTACTGTTGCCAATAGACCAATTTTAGTAAACACACCTGTCACCTAAATTAATCTCACCTGACCAATGGTTATGAGTCCACACTGTTTAAAAGGAGGCTGTAACTGGAGCTAATTCATCTTGAGAAAGCCCTGTAAGAGGGAGAAACGCGTTGATGATAGTTACAGCTGCCTTACACTTCACATCTTGTCTAAAAGGACTGTATTTCTCTTTTTTGGAGTGAAGGATTCTTCAGCTACCCACGGACAAAACGAGGACTACACTGTGAAGGGCCAGGCGCTTAAATTGAAGCCGGTCTCAAGTCACACACTAATGGTCCTTTTATTATTAGATCTACAGAGGAAATCTGGTTATTTTGTGACCCTGCGTGCGATCCTGCACTAAGAGCGGAGTTCACCATCTTTATTATAGCGGCCGCTATAGTTCACCTTCAAGCTATCCTGACCAATAGGATTGCCCATACAGAGACGACGCCTCCCGATTTGTGACGTCACGGGACACGTACACGCCTCACGGAGGTGCCTCTTGATACACGGACGGTAAACCTAAAGGTAAAACGGGTCTACACTAACCCGACTCTGGTTCTCCTTTGAATCATCTGAGGACTTTAGATTTGATGCTGACTTCTCCCTCATAATACTGAGATAAGGTGTATATTGGCAACAACAGTTTTTATTGTGTGTTTTTTATACATCGGAGACGTCCGATTCTTAAATGATCTATGTTTTTTCTTTTTTTAGGACATATATCAATGTGATTGTTTGTTTTAAATTATAACTAGTAAACTGATCCTATTTATCTCTATTTTGTCTGTATAGCAATTATTTTTAAACTGTTTAGCACCTTTAGCTTTTTTAGCGCTTCTCCTCATTTTCATTCTTTCACTTATCTTTTTTTCCCTAATTTGAGGGACTTTAGGGTTGGAGTAGCCTGGTGCCTTTTGCGCACACTTTAACACACTTACACACACCTGATAGAATCCTATCAGCCAATCGGAATTGAAGGGACGCCATCTTGGATGACGTCCCTTAAAGGAGCCTTCATTCGTCGGTAATCCGTCGGTAAAGAAGGATGTTCCGCGTCGGCGGGATGAAGATTCAAGACCCGGCTTCGAAGATGACCTCGCCCGGATAGAAGACTTCTTCAGTGCCTCTTGGAAGATGACCTCGCCCGGATGGAAGATTTCTTCAGTGCCGCTTGGAGGATCACTTCATCGGATGGAAGATTTCTTCAGCGCCCCTTGGATGATCACTTCTGCTGGTCCGGATGTCCTCTTCAGTTCCATCGGTGGCTCGGCTGAGTGAAGACAACTAAAGGTAGGATGATCTTCAGGGGATTAGTGTTAGGTTATTTTAAGGGGGGTTTGGGTTAGATTAGGGGTATGTGGGTGGTGGGTTTTAATGTTGGGGGGGGTTGTATTTTTCTTTTACAGGCAAAAGAGCTGAACTCTTTGGGGCATGCCCCCACAAAAGGCCCTTTTAAGGGCTGGTAAGGTAAAAGAGCTTTGAACTTTTTTAATGTAGAATAGGGTAGGGCATTTTTTTATTTTGGGGGGGTTTGTTATTTTATTAGGGGGCTTAGATTAGGTGTAAGCAGCTTAAAATTGTTGTAATATTTTTTTAAATGTTTGTAACTTATTTTTTTTATTTTTTGTAACTTAGCTTTTTTTTTTTTGTACTTTAGTTAGTTTATGTAATTGTATTTAATTGTAGTTATTTGTAGGTAGTTTATTTAATTTATTTAATGATAGTGTAGTGTTAGGTTTAATTGTAACTTAGGTTAGGATTTATTTTACAGGTAATTTTGTATTTCTTTTAGCTAGGTAGTTATTAAATAGTTAATAACTATTTAATAACTATTCTAACTAGCTAAAATAAATACCAAGTTACCTGTAAAATAAATATAAATCCTAATATAGCTACAATGTAATTATTAATTATATTGTAGCTATCTTAGGGTTTATTTTACAGGTAAGTGTTTAGTTTTAAATAGGAATAATTTATTAAAGTATAGTGTAGTGTTAGGTGTAATTGTAACTTAGGTTAGTTTTTAGTTTACAGGTAAATTTCTCTTTATTTTAGCTAGGTAAGCTATTAAATAGTTAATAACTATTTAATAGCTATTGTACCTAGTTAAAATAAATTGAAAGGTGCCTGTAAAATAAAAATAAATCCTAACATAGCTACAATATAATTATTATTTATATTGTAGCTATATTAGGGTTTATTTTATAGGTAAGTATTTAGTTTTAAATAGGATTAACTTAGTTAATAATAGAAATATTATTTAGATTTATTTAATTAATATTTAAGTTAGGGGGGTGTTAGGGTTAGTGTTAGACTTAGGTTTAGGGGTTAATAATTTTATTACAGTGGCGGCGGTGTAGTGGGGGGCAGGATAGGGGTTAATAAATTTATTATAGGTGGCGACAGTGTAGGGGGGGCAGGATAGGGGTTAATAAATTTAATATAGGTTGCGGCGCGTTCAGGGAGCGGCGGTTTAGGGGTTAAACTATTTATTTATTTGTGGCGAGGTGCGGGATCAGCAGGATAGGGGTTAATAACTTTATTATAGAGGGCGGCGGTATAGGGGGGGCAGGATAGGGGTTACTAGGTATAATGTAGGTGGCAGCGGTGTCCGGGAGCGGCGGTTTAGGGGTTAATACATTTATAAGACTTGCGGCAGGGTCTAGGTGCGGCGGTTTAGGGGTTAGTAACTTTATTTAGTTGCGGGGGGCTCTGGGGGCGCCGGTATAGGAGGTAGAACAGTGTAGTTTAGTGTGCTTGCTTAGTGACAGGCTAGCAAGAAAGCTGTCAAAAAGCCGAAGAGCAGCGAGATCGGATGAGTGATAACTCTCACAGTCCGCTGCTCATCGCCCCGCGGCTTTTTGACAGCTTTATTTGATAACTTAGGCGAACGTATATCAGGTCCGCGGCGGCGAAGGTAGGCGAGCTTAGGCGGGCGTATTGGGCCAGCGAAGGTAGAAAAGTAGACGGCTTGATAACTACCCCCCTGTGTATATTAAGAATTGACATGTATTATGTTGTGTTATATTATGATCTATTTATTACCTGTTGTTTTCAGCAGGGATGAATTATGTGTGAATATTGTATTCAAGGTGATAAAGTGTATAAGAGGTTAATTTCAGCACTGCAAGAAATCAATTGTGATTGGTAAATTGTTAAACTATCAGAGAACAGATGTTCCTTTAAATCACTAACACGTTTGCACAATGTCAGCTACGATTACGGCAAGAGGCCGAAACATGTCAGCCTGTTGCTTGCGTGTGTTTATTTTTTAAAGTGCTTATGGTGCTTCCATGTTTTTTACCATAAGTGGATTACAATAAAGGATTTCAAGTTTTTACTTCGCTCTGGATACTCTCTTTTTTTCAAGTTTATATATTTCCAGGACATCCGTGAGCGAAAGGAGGCTCGCACACTCTAAACTCTGTGCCCCGCAACGGAACTTTCTACCCTGGTTTGTAATCGCCCGGTTGTGCTCGAGATGGGCGCTGATTGGCTGCTGGGGATCACGTGGGCAGACACGCCTCCAAGCGTCTTGTGGAACGCCACTGTCTGAATGTACGGCTAAGCAATCCCGGTGATATAGAGTCGAAGGAGACACGAAGATAGCGGTGAGTGGGCACAGCTAAGGCTGTGTTGGGCACGGGCTGTCCTGTATGGTCCCATTCTGATACCGCATAAGCTTTTACAAGGCACTGGTGACGATTGGCTATGTTCTGAATGAGACTTTCAGTGGTTTACGACCAGTGGTTCGGGCCAGAGGTTTCACATTTAGAGTGTTTGCTTTACCGTACAGCAGTTGTGTGAATCTTTTCCTTCTTTGACTATATATATATATATATATATATATATATATATATATACTGTATGTATTTATGAATTAACAGAACATATCCTATATGAAGAACATTGGAATGTGAAATATTCATATTTCAATTTCGGGTTAGTGCACTTGATAAGATGGTGTTTGCACATTAGTAGGGTGTTTTTTCAACTTTTTTTGCACCATTGACATCTATAGGGGAATAGGTTATCGCGCGTGCAACTTTCTAAGTTCGCCTTTTTAATGTGCGCCGTAACTATTTGTACAATAGGTAATATATTGCTGGATATACTTGAAAACAAGAGAAATCTCAATCTATTTTTTTACTGGTAAAATATTTTGGGCCAGATTACAAGTGGTGCGGTATTTAACACTCCCGCTTAACTCCTAGAAGTAAGCTTTTTGAGCGCGTCAGAGCTCGTATTATAAATTGAAAGTAAAAAGTTTTCACTCCCACGCTAACCCGACGTGCCCAAGAAGCCAAAGTTAGAATATTGCAATCACGTTAACGTATTCTCCAGTAGAAGTCAATAGAGCAAGAAAAGTGGGGGGAAAAAAACCTACTCGGGTGCGCTAACCAGACATAAGAATATTCATCCAGTGTTCTTCACATAGCAGAATATGTTCTACATATATATTTTTATATATATATATATATATATATATATGCACTGTATATATCTGATGGTATTTTGGTAAAATATTTATACCTATATATATATATATATATATATATATATATATATACTGTATATATATATTTTAAAATACTTAGAACATATTTGCCTATGTTAAGAACATTGGAATGTGATATATTTACAGTAAAAACATAGTTAAACAATTATATGAATATTGCATGAATAATATTTGACATGCTTTCCTCTACTTAACTGTAAAGGGCCCAAATGCACAGCCATATATGTCTGTATATGTAGACATATGTATTTATGTGTTTTATATTAGTATATATGTCTGTAAATACATATATACACATATAAATACATATGTACACACAAATATACACATATACTGTGTGTGTATATATATATATATATATATATATATATATATATATACATACATATTTAGACATGTATTTGTATGTATCTTTTTTTTTAAAACCCTTTGCAGTCATTTTTTTTTACTATCACCTGAGACCTCATATCTTTGAGCCCTTATAATATTTTTTGCATTTTTTAATTTTTATTAGTGTTATGAGTGTAACTGTACTTTTAAAAGTATTACATATGCTACTTCCGCCGTGAGCAAACATCTGTGATAAACATGATAACCCTCGCGCCCAACTGTTAAAGCACCACTCGTTATCTGGCCCTTTATTTTTACAGATCCATCTTTTGACCTCTAAAAAATCCTGCTGCAACACAGCCTCAAGTTGTGATATGTTTGGTTTTGTTGCATATTTTATAGTGTTATCTGCATACACGTGTACAGTTGAAGTTTTGCAAGCTAAGGGAAGGTCATTTATGAATATAGAGAACAAGAGGGGCCTAATATGGAACCCTGGGGCTCACTGCGTGTTACTTTGAGAGAGCTGGAGACATTTTTAGAAATAGACACAAATTGAGATTTAAGTAAGAGCAGAACCAATTTAATGATTCATCGTTTAATCTTGAAGCTTTGAGCTTGATCATTAAAATGTCGTGATCAACAGTGTCAAAGGCCTTTGCAAATTAAAGGAAAATAGCTCCAGTAAGTTCACCTCGTTCCATTCTAGTTTGTACATCATTGGTAACTTTTAAGAGAGCAGTTACAGTAGAGTGGTTTGGATGAAAGCCAGATTGGAACGGGGTGGGGAAGTCCGTCTCCTGGTAAAACTTGCACAGTTGGCAATAGGCACATTTCTTTAGTATTTTGGACAACACAGGGAGTAAGGATATAGGCCAATAGTTTAAGACTAGTGTTTTATCTCCACTTTGTAGACAGTAACAAACCTTGCTATTTTCCAAGCCTCAGGGACATAACAGGACATCAGGGAGGTGTTAATAAAGTATGCAATGCAAAGGGCAGTAGCCGGTGGACTGAGCTTTAGGAGCGGAGCAGGTAAGGGGTCGGGCCAGACTGAGATCCCATTTCTAGATTTTGGAGATGATCTGTTATTTCATTAGTGGATACAGGTAATAAACAACATTTATTTCTACTGTTGGTTGGGAGGAGAGTTGCTAAGTCTTTTATATTAACCTCTTTAACATCCTCCCTTTTAAATTTAGCAATCAGGGAGGTGGCACATCCAACAAAATGGTTATTAAATGAGTTAGCGATGGCTATGGGACACTTTAGTATCCTAGTGTCTGGTTTTATGCTTGTGGGCAAAGTGCAGGTTAGGGGGGGGGGGTTATAGAGGTTTTTGATCACACTCTAGAAGTTGCCCGGGTTGGAGAGATTGCTGTTTAGCTGCTCTGAAAAATAGAGGGTTTTGGCTAGCCTAGTGCAGGTGTCACGCAGTTGTGTATAAGCAACAAGACCAACTTCTAGATACAAATATTTATTTCAAAAACCTGTTGTTCTCATAAATAAATTGGCCCCTAGTAAGATAGTAATATTTAAACAGATTAAAACTTCTAAAGTCCCCATTGAAGTATTTAAATGTGGTCACAAACAACGTGGAATGTGTTCTTTTGTCCCTCATCAAACCACTTCTATTCAGTCTAATGTGATGAAGGAAAGGTTTTGGGTAAAACAGCATTTGACTTGTTCTACATTTGATTTATATGTATTGTGCTGTGTATGTGGAAAACAATATGTAGGACGTACCTGCTGTCCAGTAAAGCATTGATGGGGGAGCATTGGAGGAACATTAGAAAAGGATCTTTAAAACATAGTTCTCTAGACACAGTGACCTCTAGTTATCAATGTGTCTACCTCAAATATGCTGGAATTCCGCAGCGTATTTGTGGCGAGGCTGATTTGCCTTAGTTATCAAGCCCTAGATACCGGCAAAAGTAGAATTTAGTGACGTAAGCTTCAATCCGCCGGACTCAGTCCGACACAGATCGATCGTTACGTCACTCCAGATGTTCCGCACAAAAGTGCGGCACAATCTGACTACTTTTGCTAGTTATCAAAAAACTAGCAGGTACGCTCGGCACTTTTCCGGGCCAGCGTACCTGGTTTTCAAACCGCCGCCCTGGAGGCGGCGGATCCCATAGGAATCAATGGGAGTCTGACCATAGCGAAAGTTCATGTTCGCTGCTGCCAGATATCCCATTGATTCCTATGGGAAGTGTCTACACCTAACACCCTAACATTTACCCCGAGTCTAAACACCCCTAATCTGTCCCCCCTACACCGCCGCAACTAAATAAAGTTATTACCCCCTATACCGCCGCTCCCGGTCCCCGCCGCAACTATAATAAATATGTTAACCCCTAAACCGCCACTCCCGGTCCCCGCCGCAACTATAATATATGTATTAACCCCTAAACCGCTGCTCCCGGACCCCGCCGCCACCTAGATTATACCTATTAACCCCTATCCTGCCCCCCCTACACCGCTGCCACTATAATAAATTTATTAACCCCTATCCTGCCCCCCCTATACCGTCGCCACCTATAATAAAGTTATTAACCCCTATCCTGCGGATCCCGGACCTCGCCGCAACTAAATAAATAGTTTAACCCCTAAACTGCTGCTCCCGGACCCCGCCGCAACCTATCTTAAACTTATTAACCCCTAATCTGCCCCCCTACACCGTCGCCACCTATAATAAATTTATTAACCCCTATACTGCCCCCCCTACACCGCCGCCACTGTAATAAAATTATTAACCCCTATCCTGCCCCCCCTACACCGCCGCAACTCTAATAAAATTATTAACCCCTAAACCTAAGTCTAACACTAACCCTAACACCCCCCTAACTTAAATATTAATTAAATAAATCTAAATAATATTTGTCTTATTAACTAAATTAATCCTATTTAAAACTAAATACTTACCTTTAAAATAAACCCTAATATAGCTACAATATAAATAATAATTATATTGTAGCTATCTTAGGATTTATTTTTATTTTACAGGCATCTTTCAATTTATTTTAACTAGGTACAATAGCTATTAAATAGTTATTAACTATTTAATAGCTACCTAGCTAAAATAAAGAGAAATTTACCTGTAAAATAAAAACTAACCTAAGTTACAATTACACCTAACACTACACTATACTTTAATAAATTAATCCTATTTAAAACTAAATACTTACCTGTAAAATAAACCCTAAGATAGCTACAATGTAATTAATAATTACATTGTAGCTATTTTAGGATTTATATTTATTTTACAGGTAACTTTGTATTTATTTTAGCTAGTTAGAATAGTTATTAAATAGTTATTAACTATTTAATAACTACCTAGCTAAAAGAAATACAAAATTACCTGTAAAATAAATCCTAACCTAAGTTACAATTAAACCTAACACTACACTATCATTAAATTAATTAAATAAATTACCTACAAATAACTACAATTAAATACAATTAAATAAACTAACTAAAGTACAAAAAATAAAAAAAATAAGTTACAAACATTTAAAAAATATTACAACAATTTTAAGATACTTACACCTAATCTAAGCCCCCTAATAAAATAACAAAGCCCCCCAAAATAAAAAAAATGCCCTACCCTATTCTAAATTAAAAAAGTTCAAAGCTCTTTTACCTTACCAGCCCTTAAAAGGGCCTTTTGCGGGGCATGCCCGAAAGAATTCTGCTCTTTTGCCTGTAAAAGAAAAATACAACCCCCCAACATTAAAACCCACCACCCACATACCCCCCTTAAATAAACCTAACACTACCCCCCTGAAGATCATCCTACCTTGAGTCGTCTTCACTCAGTTGAGCCACCGATGGAACCGAAGAGGAGATCCGGAGCGGAAGAAGTCATCATCCAGGCGGCGCTGAAGAAGTCTTCCATCCGATGAAGTCATCATCCAGGCGGCGCTGAAGAAGTCTTCCATCCGATAGAAGTCTTCATCCATGCGGCGTCTTCAATCTTCATCCATCCGGAGCGGAGCGGAGCCATCTTCAGACAAGCCGACTCAGAGCCATCCTCTTCTTCCCGACGACTAACGACCAATGGATATTCCGCCTGGATGATGACTTCATCGGATGGAAGACTTCTTCAGCGCCACCTGGATGATGACTTCTTCCGCTCCGGATCTCCTCTTCGGTTCCATTGGTGGCTCGGCTGAGTGAAGACGACTCAAGGTAGGATGATCTTCAGGGGGGTAGTGTTAGGTTTATTTAAGGGGGGTTTGGGTTAGATTAGGGGTATGTGGGTGGTGGGTTTTAATGTTGGGGGGGTTGTATTTTTCTTTTACAGGCAAAAGAGCAGAATTCTTTGGGGCATGCCCCGCAAAAGGCCCTTTTAAGGGCTGGTAAGGTAAAAGAGCTTTGAACTTGTTTAATTTAGAATAGGGTAGGGCATTTTTTAATTTTGGGGGGCTTTGTTATTTTATTAGGGGGCTTAGATTGTTGTAATATTTTTTAAATGTTTGTAACTTATTTTTTTTATTTTTTGTAACTTACCTTTTTTTATTTTTTGTACTTTAGTTAGTTTATTTAATTGTATTTAATTGTAGTTATTTGTAGGTAATTTATTTAATTAATTTAATGATAGTGTAGTGTTAGGTTTAATTGTAACTTAGGTTAGGATTTATTTTACAGGTAATTTTGTATTTCTTTTAGCTAGGTAGTTATTAAATAGTTAATAACTATTTAATAACTATTCTAACTAGCTAAAATAAATATAAAGTTACCTGTAAAATAAATATAAATCCTAAAATAGCTACAATGTAATTATTAATTACATTGTAGCTATCTTAGGGTTTATTTTACAGGTAAGTATTTAGTTTTAAATAGGATTAATTTATTAAAGTATAGTGTAGTGTTAGGTGTAATTGTAACTTAGGTTAGTTTTTATTTTACAGGTAAATGTATCTTTATTTTAGCTAGGTAGCTATTAAATAGTTAATAACTATTTAATAACTATTGTACCTAGTTAAAATAAATTGAAAGATGCCTGTAAAATAAAAATAAATCCTAAGATAGCTACAATATAATTATTATTTATATTGTAGCTATATTAGGGTTTATTTTAAAGGTAAGTATTTAGTTTTAAATAGGATTAATTTATTTAATAAGAGAAATATTATTTAGATTTATTTAATTAATATTTAAGTTAGGGGGGTGTTAGGGTTAGTGTTAGACTTAGGTTTAGGGGTTAATAATTTTATTAGAGTTGCGGCGGTGTAGGGGGGGCAGGATAGGGGTTAATAATTTTATTACAGTGGCGGCGGTGTAGGGGGGGGGGGCAGGATAGGGGTTAATAAATTTATTATAGGTTGTGGCGGTATAGGGGGGGCAGGATAGGGGTTAATAAACTTATTATAGGTGGCGACGGTGTAGATTAGGGGTTAATAAGTTTAATATAGGTTGCGGCGGGGTCCGGGAGCGGCGGTTTAGGGGTTAAACTATTTATTTAGTTGCGGCGAGGTCCGGGATCGTCAGGATAGGGGTTAATAACTTTATTATAGGTGGCGATGGTATAGGGGGGGCAGGATAGGGGTTACTAGGTACAATGTAGGTGGCGGCGGTGTCCGGGAGCGGCGGTTTAGGGGTTAATAAATTTATAAGAGTTGCGGCGGGGTCTAGGAGCGGCGGTTTAGGGGTTAATAACTTTATTGAGTGGCGGGGGTAGAACAGTGTAGTTAGTGTGGGTGCTTAGTGACAGGCTAGCAATAAAGCTGTCAAAAAGCCGAAGAGCAGCGAGATCGGATGAGTGATAACTCTCACAATCCGCTGCTCATCGCCCCGTACTTGGTGCGCGGCTTTTTGACAGCTTTTTTGATAACTTAGGCGAAATTTTGCCGGTCCGCGCTGGCGATGGTAGGCGAGCTTAGGCGGGCATATTGAACCGATGGTTGTTATGATCCCCACGTGTATTTAGGATTGAGTGGATGTACACGAGCTTAAAGGGACATCAAACCCAAATTTTTTCTTTCATGATTTAAAAAGAGCAACAACTTTCTAATTTACTTCTCTTATCTCATTTGCTTTGTTTTCTTGATATCATTTGCTGAAAAGCATATCTAGATAGGCTCAGTAGCTGCTGATTGGTGGCTTCACATAGATGCCTTGTGTGATTGGCTCGCACATGTGCATTGCTATTTGTTCAACAAAGGATATCTAAAGAATAAAGCAAATTAGATAATAGACGTAAATTGAAATGGTATTTAAAATTGTACTCTCTATCTAAATCATGAAAGAAAAAAAATGGGTTTAATGTCCTTTTAAAAGGATATTCCGGTCAACATTTAAATGCACATAGATTTATTACATCTTTGAATAGAAACATATTTGCAATATGCATGTATTAGCAAAAATGCTTCTAGTAAAACTTATAGTTGTTTTAATGTTAACATTTTTCTCTGCATGTGAGGCATAGCTCAGTACACCAATATTTTAAACTAGGCGATAAGCCTGCGCAGAGGGCAGTCTATTTAAAAAAAAATACAAAACCCAAAGCTAATATTACAAAAAATAAAAAAATTTAAAATTACAGAAAAAAATAAACCTAAACTAATACCTCTATAAAAATACCCCCCCCAAATAAAAACACCCCTAATCTAATACTTAACTACCAATAGCCCTTAAAAGGGCTTTTGTAGGGCATTGCCCTAAATTAAATAGCTCTTTTACCTAAATCTTTTTACCAATTACCCCCAAACAGTAAACCCCCCCACCCAACCAACCCCCCAAAATAGTCTAAGTCTAAAAAAACCTAAGCTACCCATTGCCCCTAAAGGGGCATTTGTATGGGCATTACCCTTAAAAGGGCAAGCAGCTCTTTAGTGCCCATTAAAAAATAAAAAAAGCTCTAATCTAAAAAAAAAACAACTAAACTCCTCAGCGGAGGCGGTCCTGAGTGGCGTGGAGGCTTCTCTTCATACGATCTCCGTCGTACACTAAAAATTTAATGAAAGGTACCTTGCATTACCATTGGCTGAAATTTTAAAATCAGCCAATAGGATTAGAACTACTGAAATCCTATTGGCTGTTCAAACCGCCTTCGCTCCGCATGAAGATAGAAGATGATGGAGCCGCCTGGAAGAAGACCTTCACCACTAAACTTCAGGAACTGTGACTACCTATTTAAGGGTTAGACTTAGTTATTATTTTTTTTTAGGGCTTTTTTATTTTAATGGGCAGCAAAAGAGCTTAATTAGGCAATGGGTAGCTAAGGTTTTTTTTTAGACTTAGTTTTTTTTATTTTGGGGGGTTGGTTGGGTGGGGGTTTTTAGTGTTAGGTAGTAACTGGTAATTGTTTTAGGTAAAAGAGCTGTTTAACCTAGGGCAATGCCCTACAAAAGGCCCTTTTAAGGGCTATTGGTAGTTTAGTTTAGATTAGGGGGTGATTTTATTTTGGGAGGATTTTTTTATTTCATAGGGGTATTAGATTTTATTTTTTTTCCTTTAAATAATCTTTTATTGAGGGTTTTTGCATAACAATAACAAAGAATAAATGTCATAAGACAAATATGATACATTTTTCATAGAATACAGTAAAATGGCACAAATTAAAAGTAAAATAGTTAACAGAGTATGAACTTTAGAAACCTCCATTTTTTAATTTTTGTAAGCAATTATGAATGGCTAATGAGCTGTCCACTCATGTGCCCTTTTATACAGGAAATACTGGTATGGTAAGTTAGCCATTTCAGGGACCTTATTAGATCCCATGTGACGTATAAGTTTTAGGCATGGTATTGATATTGTAAATAGTGTACAAATTTGTATATTAGTTTTCAGCGGGTAAGCACCGCTTGGGATAAAATGATCAGTCTGATTACTACTTCTGAGGATATACTGTACATTGGACTTACATTAACATTGATACTCATAGGATGCATCAGCCCGAAGCAAAAAGGGAGCTCTCCATTTCATATACCGAGGGCAGTTGTTTTTCTGCTACCCTATGCCACAGGAAAGCAGTATTGGGCCAGGTTCAACGCCTACGGTCAGTATAGCTCCTTTTGGAAAAGGCTGAAGTGTCAAGCAGCTGTAGTCAAGTCTCAAGACAGATGCATAGTCGGTTCTTGATAGTTGCTTGGTGTTCTTGGCATGTATAATTAAGCCAGCTTCACCCTTATGCTCTCTAACGCCCGGGAAAACTGGACAAGAGGCAGATATAGCAGGAGCTTTGTCTGGTTGTGCGTTAGTTCCAGGTTGTAACTCACATTCATACCAAACCTGGTGTCCTCCAGCGATCGGCCGCCTCGCTAGGGAACCGAGGGTCAGATTCTCTGAGTCAGGTATAGAATTAAAGTGAACGCTTATCATTATAAGGTATCCTGCATATGTCTCCACCCGGACTGGTGCTACGACACTGACACACTGCCCACCTAATGCAACCTGGTCCGCAAAGTCAGCAAGAGAGGGTCTATACTGCTCCTCTCCCTTCCGTGATATAAGGGAAGTTTGTGTTGGGGAACAAGCTGCCTATTCTTCTGCAATATCGCTATGCTCACCTTTTAAAGTTCTCACGAGGGAGTCAAATTGCGCCTCCATCTTTTTTTGCTAACAGTTGCAACATAGCAGTAACGGCAATCTCTATTATGAAATACTTTGAAGTACACTGATAGCTTTAAAAGCGCTTCACTCATTTTAGGCATATGAGTCCAGTCAGTATTATTTATAACTTATTGCAAGCTTAACCTGGCTTCCTTGCAAATCGGGGGGGGTTAGAGATAGTGAATGGTGTGTGGCCGCGACCGTCGAGCTCTGTCGGTCGGATTAGGATTATCAAAGTGAAATAGCACAACAATTTTCGGAATTGCTGTTTTCTAGCAACACTGTGCAATCAATATGCACAATTTGTGCGAAGCATGATATTTTATAAGTGAGATATTCCGTAGATTAATCTTGTATCCAGCAGAGCTCTCTTGTTTTGCGTCTTATCGTGGCTGCGGCTCGGACACGCCCCCTAATGTTTTAATTTTTTATAATTTTGTTTATTTTTTTCTGTAATTTTAGATTCATTTTTTTGTATTTTAATTTTAGGTTTTATTTTTAAATTAATGTTGGGATTTTTTATTTTAATTGTAACTTAGTATTTTTTTTATTTTATGTAATTGGGGTTAATTTAGGGGGTGTTAGGATAGGGGGCTTAGTAATTAAATTAGTTATTTGCATTGTTGGGGGTTGGTGGTTTAGGGGTTAATAGGTTAATTAGGTTTATTGTTGTGATTTGGGCGGTTGGTAGTTTAGTGGTTAATATTTGAATTGTTATTTAATTTGCGGATTGGGGTTAATTACTTTTTTATTTTGCAATGTGGGGGTTGGCGGTTTAGGTGTTTGTTAATATTTCTTGCGGGCAGTTAGGTGTTCTTTTTTTTTACTACTTTGTGCGGGGGGTTAGGTTTTTTTATTATTTGGTGCGGGCGGTTAGGTTTTTTTGTTATTTCGTGTGGGCAGTTACGTGTTTTTTTGTTAATATTTTATGCGGGAGCTTAGATGTTTTTTTTCTTCGTTTTGGCTACGCTGCATCCAGGTGGATTCTGAAAATAGCAGGGTGGTAAAAGAATCCACTGACGACGGCGTTGGACGTGTTACAAACGCAATTATAGTATAGGTACTGCAGCTGCCCATGGAGCCAGTGGGGCTTGTATCATGTCAGCAATTAACAAATTAAGTCATTACCAGATGATACAAGTACCTTAGGTTCTCTGAGCAAGGGCTGTGTTTAAAATGCTGGTGCACGGTGCATACTTAAATACACTTTTTTCAAAAAGCTATAGCTTTTATTAGAAACAATTTTGCTAATATGTGTATATTGCAAAAATGCTTCTATTCAAAATTCAAATGCATCCACCTGGATTCCAATTTTGGATGAAATGTACCTTTAAGCCAATCTTTGTTGATTGACATTATTGGTGCTGATTAATTGAGGGGGCCATACACTGTGTAGGATATTTATGTATTGTAATCGCGTGAAGTTTATTTTGGGTCACGTATTGCATTAGACCTTTTTTAATAAGAGTTATTTGGAAAAATAGGTTGTATAAAGTAGATATTGAAGAACTGAGACACAAGGGGAGTGATAATGTTATCCTGTACAGCAATTGGTGCACATAAGGGCAGATGAGGTCCTCTTTTTGCTGTTTTCCATTGGATAACATATTAGCAGTACTTGTGATTGGTCATTTGGTTTTATTTAAGATAGAATACAATCGGCTAGATTACGAGTTTTGCGTTATGAGTAAAAAAGCAGCGTTAAGGCTCATAACGCTGCTTTTTTACTACCGCTGCTATTACGAGTCTTGTAGGTACAGCTGTCCCGCACACTTTTTTGGCCGTACCGCAAATCAACTTACGCAATTTCCGTAAAGTCTTTTTTCAATGGGACTTCCATTGCGCCGGTATTACAAGCTTTTTTTTTTAGGCCAAAAAGTGAGCGGTACAGCCTATCCCGCAAGATTCATAACGCATTCTAAAGTCAGTAGTTATTAGTTTTACACTACAAAGCCGTAGCATAAAACTCATAACTAAAGTGCTAAAAAGTACACTTACACCCATAAACTACCTATTAACCCCTAAACCGAGGCCCTCCCGCATCGCAAACACTAAAATAAAATTATTAACCCCTAATCTGCCGCTTCTGACATCACTGCCACTATAATAAACATATTAACCCCATAAACCGCCGCACTCCCGCCTCGCAAACACTAGTTAAATAGTATTAACCCCTAATCTGCCACCCCTAACATCGCCGCTACCTACCTACATTTATTAACCCCTAATCTGCCGCCCCCAACGTCGCCGCCACTATACTAAATTTATTAACCCCTAAAGTCTAACCCTAACACCCCCTAACTTAAATATAATTACAATAAATCTAAAGAAAACCTACTATTAAAAAATAAATAATTCCTATTTAAAACTAAATACTTACCTGTAAAATAAACCCTAAGCTAGCTGCAATATAACTAATAGTTACATTGTAGCTAGCTTAGGGTTTATTTTTATTTTACAGGCAAGTTTGTATTTATTTTAACTAGGTAGAATAGTTACTAAATAGTTATTAACTATTTAATAACTACCTAGCTAAAATAAATGCAAATTTACCTGTAAAATAAAACCTAACCTTACACTACAATTAAATAAATTACCTAAATTAAATAAATTACAAAAAAAACAACACTAAATTACACAAAATAAAAAACAAAGATACAAGATATTTAAACTAATTACACCTAATCTAATAGCCCTATCAAAATAAAAAAGCCCCCCCCAAAATAAAAAAAAACCCTAGCCTAAACTAAACTACCAATAGCCCTTAAAAGGGCCTTTTGCGGGGCATTGCCCCAAATCAGCTCTTTTACCTGGAAAAAAAAATACAAACAACCCCCCCAACAGTAAAACCCACCACCCACACAACCAAACCCCTCAAATAAAACCCTAACTAAAAAAACCTAAGCTCCCTATTGCCCTGAAAAGGGCACTTTTTTATGGCCATTGCCCTTAAAAGGGCATTTAGCTCTATTGCGGCCCAAACCCTAAGCTAAAAATAAAACCCACCCAATAAACCCTTAAAAACACCTAACACTAACACCTGAAGATCCACTTACAGTTTTGAAGAGCTGACATCCATCCTCAACAAAGCCTGGAGAAGTCCTCAACGAAGCGGCAAGAAGTCCTCAACAAAGCCGGGCGAAGTCTTCATCCAAGCCGGGAGAAGTGGTCCTCCAGATGGGCAGAAGTCTTCATCCAGACGGCATCTTCTATCTTCATCCATCCGGCGTGGGTCCATCTTCAAGACATCCGGCGCGGCGCATCCTCTTCCAACGAAGTCTTCTTCCAGAATGAAGGTTCCTTTAAGTGACGTCATCCAAGATGACGTCCCTTAGATTCCGATTGGCTGATAGAATTCTATCAGCCAATCGGAATTAAAGGTGAAAAAATCCTATTGGCTGATGCAATCAGCCAATAGGATTGAACTTCAATCCTATTGGCTGATCCAATCAGCCAATAGGATTGAGCTTGCATTCTATTGACTTATTGGAACAGCCAATAGAATGCAAGCTCAATCCAATTGGCTGATTGGATCAGCCAATAGGATTGAAGTTCAATCCTATTGGCTGATTGCATCAGCCAATAGTATTTTTTCAACCTTAAATCCGATTGGCTGATTCTATCAGCCAATCGGAATCTAAGGGACGCCATCTTGGATGACGTCACTTAAAGAGACACTGATTCTGGAAGAAGACTTCATTGGAAGAGGATGCTCCGCACTGGATGTCTTGAAGATGGACCCGCTCAGCACCGGATGGATGAAGATAGAAGATGCCGTTTGGATGAAGACTTCTGCCCGTCTGGAGGACCACTTCTGCCGGCTTGGATGAAGACTTCTCCCGGCTTCGCTGAGGACTTCTTGCCGCTTCGTTGAGGACTTCTCCCGGCTTCATTGAGGATGGATGTCGGCTCTTCAAAACTGTAAGTGGATCTTTGGGGGTTAGTGTTAGGTTTTTTTAAGGGTTTATTGGGTGGGTTTTATTTTTAGCTTAGGGTTTGGGCCGCAATAGAACTAAATGCCCTTTTAAGGGTAATGCTCATACAAATGCCCTTTTCAGGGCAATGGGGAGCTTAGGTTTTTTTAGTTAGGGTTTTATTTGGGGGGTTGGTTGTGTGGGTAGTGGGTTTTACTGTTGGGGGGCTTGTTTGTATTTTTTTTTCAGGTAAAAGAGCTGATTTCTTTGGGGCAATGACCCACAAAAGGTCCTTTTAAGGGCTATTGGTAGTTTAGTTTAGGCTAGGTTTTTTTTTATTTTGGGGGGGGCTTTTTTTATTTTGATAGGGCTATTAGATTAGGTGTAATTAGTTTAAATATATTGTAATTTGTTTTTTATTTTGTGTAATTTAGTGGGTTTTTTTGTAATTTAGGTAATTGTATTTAATTTAGTTAATTGTATTTAATTTAGGTCATTTATTTAATCGTAGTGTAAGGTTAGGTGTTAGTGTTAGTGTAAGACAGGTTAGGTTTTATTTTACAGGTAAATTTGTATTTATTTTAGCTAGGTAGTTTGTAAATAGTTAATAACTATTTAGTAACTATTCTACCTAGTTAAAATAAATACAAACTTGCCTGTAAAATAAAAATAAACTCTAAGCTAGCTACAATGTAACTATTAGTTATATTGTAGCTAGCTTAGGGTTTATTTTATAGGTAAGTATTTAGTTTTAAATAGGAATTATTTAGTTAATGATAGGAATTTTTAGTTAGATTTATTTTAATTATATTTAAGTTAGGGGGTGTTAGGGTTAGACTTAGGTTTAGGGGTTAATACATTTAGTATAGTTGCGACGACGTTGGGGCGGCAGATTAGGGGTTAATAAATGTAGGTAGGTGGCGGTGATGTTGGGGACGGCAGATTAGGGGTTAATAATATTTAACTAGTGTTTGCAAGGCGGCAGTGCGGCAGTTTAGGGGTTAATATGTTTATTATAGTGGCGGCGTTGGGGGCGGCAGATTAGGGGTTAATAAGTGTAGGTAGGTTGCGGCGACATTGGGGGCGGGAGATTAGGGGTTAAAAATATAATATAGGTGTCCGCGATGTTGGGGGCAGCAGATTAGGGGTTAATAAGTATAATGTAGGTGTTGGCGATGTCCGGAGCGGCAGACTAGGGGTTAATACATATAATGTAGGTGTCGGCGATGTTAGGGGTGGCAGATTAGGGGTTAATAAGTGTAAGATTAGGGGTGTTTAGACTCGGGGTTCATGTTAGGGTGTTAGGTGTAAACACAAATTTAGTTTCCCCCTAGGAATCAATGGGGCTGCGTTACGGAGCTTTACGCTGCTTTTTTGCAGGTGTTAGTCTTTTTTCAGCCTGCTCTCCCCACTGATGTCGATGGGGAAATCGTGCACAAGCACGTACAACCAGCTGACTTAAGCAGCGCTGGTATTGGAGTGCGGTATGGAGCACAAGTTTGCTCTACGCTCGCTTCTTGCCTAATAACGCCGGGTTTAGGAAAACCTGTAATACCAGTGCTGTAGGTGAGCGGTGACAATAACGTGCAAGTTAGTACCGCACCCCTCATAACGCAAAACTCGTAATCTAGCCGAATGTTAGCATAATATGAATGACAAAATGGCTGTTTAACTGCTGAGAAACACGTGGCAATTTAGGGACTCCTTTGCAAGGATGATCCGTGGCTTTTATTATTTTCTATGTTGTGTATTTAATAAATAATACATTGTTTACTGTAAGACCGAGTAACTGCTGCCATTTGTATATTGAAAGTATATCTGAAGATCCAGTGGATATCGACATTCGCCTGAGAGATAGTGAGTAAGGCCACAGCAAACAGTCCAGCGTGTGGAGTCTAGCACGTTTATGTGCTGCTTCTTTTGTGAGTACCTTTACCTTTGAGTATTCCAGGGCTTTAAATGGGTCACACAATGTGACACCTTCTTGTTGTACTTATTGATTGTTAACTTATAAGTCAGCTGCACTTCCAGGTACATTCTAATATTTCTGAGAAGCCTTGCAGGACTGGGATGTGAAAGACTTATGGGCAGGGCTCTGGGTGTTTTGTGAGATAAGTGACAATTAGATGGGAGGAGCATGATCATGTACAGGGCATGGTTGGGTGTGTCGTGGGCAGCGTTGGGGCGAAGTCATGGCAGATCATGTGCAGGTCTGGAAAAGGGGAAGCTATAGGGGGAACAGCTGTGCACAGCTCCCAAACCGTGCCAATTCCATGAAATGCCGTATAGTTGGGAGCTCTGATTCTCAGCTGACTGGTTTCCTGGTCACAAAACAA